>NC_140989.1:283131829-283179999 GCF_052327205.1 Somniosus microcephalus | reverse complement strand
GGCCCGCAACTAAGACTCTGGCAACAGAGTCTTGCACGACTTTGCGCCGGCGCATAAAGGTGGAGCGGCGGCCGGCCGCTTTCCCGCCGGCCGCCTGCCCGCACCTCCCTCCCCGGACTCCCCCACCCCCCCCCCCGTGGAACAGATGCTTCTCGGCTGCGAGCCCGGCACTTCCCCGAGGTGCCGGGCTCATTTTTGTGGCGATTTAACCGGCCAGCGGGCGGGTGCAGGCAGCTCCTCCTAAACTGAAGGAGGAGGCCTGCACTTCCCGAGCCTGCCGCACCGCATCGGGCGCCGCAGCGCCGGAATAGCGCCGCAATGCGGCGCGTAGCGCCAGTTTTCAGGCGCAAACAGCCTTCAGTAGCGCCGGCAGCCGTTTGGGCGCGGCGCTACTGAATTTCTGGCGCGCGCAGCGCGACTTAGCACCAGCGCTAAATTTCCAGCGTTAAGCCCCAGCGCAGCGCAAACTCAATTTCTAGGCCTATGTGTTTTAAAAGCAACTTTTTTTTAAAAGATGCAGAAAGCAGGAAAAAGAAAGGAAAAGTTTGGAATCAAGATGGCGGCGACTCACCTCGGTTCAGAACAATAAGGCCCGCCCACACACGCACCGATTGGTCGACCGTCAGGTGACCGAAGCGTAGGATTGGTCAATCGTCCCGTCACTCGACCGTAGGAGGGCCCGGCCGCACGCACCAGCAACCCGGCGATGATTGGTCGACCTCGAGGTCACTCTATCGCTAATGAGCGGATAATGAGATGCTAATGAGCGGAATGTTGAACGTTTTTCGGATACTGCGGGCGCGATTTTTGTCCGGCCGAAATGTAAATATGCTTACGACCGTTTCGGAAAGGTAAGCTTTCTTTTGACGTAATGCACGCGTAGGTACGCTCTATAACTTTCGAGCGCATAGCCGGACAGACGCACACGTGAGGACAGACAGACAGATAGACAGACAGACAGAACGATCCGTTTATATATAGAGAATTATAATATAATATAATTATATATATATTTATTATTATATCTATCTTCTATCTATCTATATATATATAAAGCGGTTTGTCTCTGTCGGTTTGTCTGTCTGTCTGTCTGTCTGTCCGGCTATACAATCAAACGTTATAGGCCTAGAAATTCAGTTAAGGCCCGCCAGCAGGCTAACGCCCAAAAGTTAGCGCTGCGCGCGGAGCCAGGTGCGCCCGTCAGATATTCGGCTTTTGCGCCCCAAGTCAGAACCGGGCGCTATTCCAGGGTGTGCCCGCCCCCGCTTGGGACGCTGAAACTGAATTTCTGCGCTGTAGGCCCCGCTGCGCCACCCGCTGAGGAGCGGCAGGCTGCGGTACTGCAGGCCTCCTCCTTCTCTTAAGGGGGAGGTGCCTGCAACAGCGAGATCGCCGCTGGATTGTGCCGGCAAATGAGCCCGGCACCACGGAGAAGTGCCGGGCTCGCGGAAAGCAGCCGGCAATGCCGCGGGGGGGTGGGGTGGAGGAGGCCGGGGAAGGAGGTGTGGGCAGGCGGCCGCCGAAAAAGCGGCCGGCCGCACCTCCACCTTAAAGCGCCCCAGTAGCGCAGCAGTACGGCCCCGTTTTTCAATCGCTGTTTGCGGCCGCTGCAGAAGAGGCGGCTGCAACTAAATATGGGGTTTGGGCCGGAAGCGGGGCGGAACCGGGGCACTGCGCACACCGATGACGCCATCGGTGTCGGCGCAGCGCTACCAGCTACCGCCGCCATTACTGCAGCGCTGAATATCAGCGCACCCTCTTACACTGGCGCAGAAGCCCTCTTTGGGCGGTAACTGGGCGCAAAGCCCACTGAATTTCTAGGCCATAGAGCGTACCTACACATATGTTATATCAAAAGAAAGCTTATCATTAGGGGAGTCTAATAGGCGTATTTACTTTTTGGTCAGACAAAAATTGTTCAGACAGTATACAAAAAAGGTTAAAAAAACAGCAAAATTCCGCTCATTAGCGTTGAGTGACGTGATGGTTGACCAATCGGTGCATCACGGGGGGGGGTTCATTGTGTGTGTGGGCGGGCCTAGTCCTTCTGAGCTGAGGTGAGTGGCCGCCATCGTGATTTCTAACTATTGACTTATTTTTCCCACTTTCTGTGTGTTTATTTTTCCCACTTTCTGTGTGTGTGGAGGGGAAATTGTTTTAAAAAAAAGTAAATTAATTTGTAAATATTTTTTCTAAGCTGATTAATTTTCCTACCTTTCACCCTTTTTTTCCCTCTTGACTTGCTGCCTCCGCCGGGCGCCGCAACCTTGCAGGGTTACCCCACCTGCAGGCCTCGAAGCCTCGGCCTCTCCTCGCCAGCCATGCCCGAGCTAGGCACCGCCCGCCCCGCGGTCGCCGCCATCTTGGTAAAGGCTGGCGGCGCGGGACTGAGCCGAGCGTAGCCATCGCCACCATCTTAGTAAAGGCTGGCGGGGCGGGAGTCAGCGCGCGCGTCAACGTCGGCGGCGGCCCGGAGCGCGACCTCAACTAAGGTGAGTCTGGCCGGGCCTCATGCACTAGGCCACGCACCGGCCGGCCCTTCAGCCCTTCGGCGACTTTGGCTCACCGCGGCCGGTCTCTCAGGAAAGGCAGACAGAGAGGGGGAGGGAGGGACAGAGAGGAAATCAAGGAGAGACGGGGGAGGGAGAGCAGGGTGGGAGGGAGAGGAGAGGGGGGGAGGGAGAGGAGGGGGGGAGGGAGAGGAGAGGGGGGAGGGAGAGGAGGGGGGAAGGAGAGGAGAGGGGGGAGGGAGACGAGGGGGGAGAGGGAGAGGAGAGGGGGGAGGGAGAGAGGGGGGAGGGAGGGGGAGGAGGGGGGGAGGGGGGAGGGAGAGGAGAGGAGGGGGAGGGAGAGGAGAGGGGGAGGGAGAGGAGAGGAGAGGGAGATGGGGAGGGAGGGAGAGGAGAGGGGGAGGGAAGGAGAGGAGGGGGCAGGGAGGGAGAGAGAGTAAAGCAGGGAGAGACGGGGGAGGGAGAGAGAGGGTGAGGGAGGGAAAGAGTGAGGGGGTGGGAGAGGGAGGGAGAGCTCGCCTTCTTCCTTCCTTCCTTCCTTCGCAGGGGTCCATCGGGCCAGGCCTGAGGTGCTCCTTCCCCCCCTCTCTCTCCAGGCTAATCCCGAACTAAATCCAGCAGTCTCTCTCTCTCTCTTCCCCCCATCTCTCTCTTCTCCCCCCATCTCTCTCTTCTCCCCCCAGTCTCTCTCTCTCTCTCTCTCTCTCTCTCTCCCTCCCCCTCTCTCTTTCCCTCTCTCTCTCTCCCCCCCAGTCTCTCTCTCTCTCTCTTCCCCCCGTCGCTCTCTCCCCCCCAGTCTCTCTCTCCCCCCCAGTCTCTCTCTCTCTCTCTTCCCCCCAGTCGCTCTCTCCCCCCCTTCCCCCCAGTCGCTCTCCCCCCCCCCAGTCTCTCTCTTCTCCCCCCCCGTCTCTCTCTTCTCCCCCCAGTCTCTCTGTCTCTCTCTTCCAACAACAACATGCCCTCAAAAAACCCTCGGCACCGCCGGGCACTCCAGCTAGTATATATATATAGGCGGTTGGTTTGTCTGTTTGTCTGTCTGTTTGTCTGTCTGTCCGCTATACACTCAAAAGTTATAGAGTGTACCTACACGCATGTTATATCAAAAGAAAGGTTATCATTAGGGGAGTCTAATAGGCGTATTTACTTTTTGGTCAGACAAAAATTGTTCGGACAGTATACAAAAAACGTTCAAAAATCCGCTCATTAGCGGTTGACCAATCCTACCTCTCATTAGCGTTGAGTGACGTGCTGGTTGACCAATCCTACAGTTTAGTGACCTGATGGTTGACCAATCGGTGCGTCATGGGCGGGACATAATCCTGCAGCCTACCGAAACTTCGCCGCCATTTTTTTCATCCCCACAGCGACAGCACCAGCCAAACAAACCGCCACATTGCGGCTCCGGGAGCGGGAGGTGAGTTGCAGTCACTCGGGCCGGGCCTCACAACCGCTCGGCCCGAGACACAGAGCGGGCGGGGGGAGCGTCAGCGGCCGGCCGTAAACCGCGCCACCCGCGGCGCGGCTCCCGGCCGCACCGGCAGCTCAGCTGGGGTCCGTCTCAGCCCCAGAGCCCGGCCGGGCCTGAAGCGCTAGGCCCCGCACGGCCACCGCGGCCAGGCTCAATTTTCAAAGCCCTTCCCCGGGTGCCAAAAGAGGGGGAGGGAGGGAGGGAGAGGGAAGAGAGAGAGAGAGGGGACAGACAAGGGCAGGGAGAGAGATGGGGGGGAGAGAGAGAGGGGGCAGGGAGAGAGAGGGGCACGGAGAGAGAGGGGGAGGGACAGAGAGAGGCTCATGGAGGGAAAGAGTGACACAGAGCGCAGGAAAAGCCCTGGCAATGCCGGGCCCCCCCCAGCTAGTATTTCTATGTAACTCCACTACTGATGTTGACAAAACAAAAACAATGCCCTTTAAGACATTCCAATAGAGATTGATATCTAATACATGTTCTCTCTAGAGTAGACACTGACGTATTACTGAATTACTACAACGACTGATAGTTTCTTCAATAAACATCAATATCTACTTGGATATTGAGAGGAAACACTGATGTATAAAGACGTCATATAAACAGCCTGACAACAGAATACAGAAAGATCTGTGGGTAAAGTGACTAAGGTTTATTTCTAACTGCTAATTATATTCCAAAAGATTAAACTGTGTATAAATAAAACATCAACACTGCTTGGAACAAGTTTGTCACAGATATAGCATGAACATAACAAAGTCACACCAAGGTTACACATTACTGGAGAATGAGAAATCTCAGTACAGCACAGAAAACCAGACTAATTTTTGCTCACTTCCCTGCCTCTGCACCCCTTCTTTTCTTTAGGTCTCTCAACTTGAGAGGGGCAGGCACAGACCATCTGCTCCCAGCCCTCTGCCAATGGTGCTCTGTAACTGATCAGTGGAAGGTTTGCAAGGGCAATCTAGCATGGCTTTCCCACTAATTTCTTTATTTTTCTCCCTCCCTGTGTGGCCTCTGTTTGGAATCTCCCCTGGAAGAACTAACTAAAATGGGAATTTCCCCATGTGGAAAATTGTGGACCCATGTCCTACCACTGGGTGCAACACAGTAAATGGAGAGCATAAAACCAATTACTTGGCACTACAGGGCTCAGGGTGTAGGCCTCACCACATGACCACATTCTGAATGGCAGAAGAGAAGCACCAACGCTGCAACCAAACATACGTACCACACTGTTTACTATTCATTCAGTACCCAGAAGACTTGAAAACTATTTCATTGGTGTAGCTATAAAGTAGCACTTTCCACTTTCATTTCAAATTGTATTTTTGGTGAGTCAAGGTGACAGATGCCAGCGATTGAAAATAGAACCCTCTTCTATTTTGTGCACACACTGTCATCATCAAGCACTCAGAGGTCAGGTACAGCACAATAGCGTTTCTTCTACATTATCCTCAAAATCTATATTCACCCTAACTTCAGAAGAAGACCCCATTTAAATTCTACATAAGCCACCCATGTGGTCACTAGAATTGATATTGCCAGTTTAACATTAATTGGTGATGAATTCCCAGTGTACACATACTGGTAATTGGCTTAAGACTGTGATAGGACCTTTGCAGCTGGCAGCGAATGAGAGTGGAGACTATTATCTCATTAATCTGCACTACATTCAAACTTGGTTCTCAGAGGTTGACCAACTCACTGCAACAGCTAGTCACATGAATAGCATTTTTCTAAATAAATGAGTTTAGTAAATGGCTTTTTAAATACGCTTGTTTAAACTCATACCTTGTGTAATCGATAAAACAGCGGAAAACCATAGCACACTGTTAAAATCATTTTTATTTTCCAGCTCAGTTGGAATCTAACACTTGAGCTGGAACTTAGTGTGGTATTAATGCCTTTCATACAGTGATGCTCGAGAAGTAAAGAGTGCATGCAGACTAGCCCCTACAACACCTCTCTCCATTTCAGAAGCAGTGCAACTTCCAATGCTACAGCCATGCTATGTGATACTGATCTCATCATCCGATCCAGCGCTGCCACATTACACATGAGCCAAGTAGCATATTCCTGAATTAGTTTCTGTGATAATTAGGGACAGCAGACTCAGTGGTCAGCACTTGTTCCATCATTCTTTCCAAGAGAAATATATAATCCTTCCTGTTCCCAAGTAAACAGATTTATTTCTGGATACTTTGGATGCTTTTTATATCACTGGGTTGAGGCCAAACGTTTGCTCTATTAAATCATTAAACTCTTTGTTAAGGCACTGAACACTTCTGAGTATGCTGAGATATCAGGGTAAATTTTACAATGCAACACTCCTGCCACAGAGCTTTGTATGAGTGGTGTGTATACCAGGAACTCAAGTGTGGAGAACAGCATACCTGATTCATGGTCTGCATGATTTTCCAGTAAAAGTAATGGACAGAAAATCGTGCAAGCTACAAATTAGGTTTCCTGAACTCCACACCTGAATTCCTGATACGTGCTCTTGTTGCAGGCTACGAATCGGGCATAACAACAGAAAATGCTGGAAAAACTCAGCAGGTCAGGCAACATCCGTGGAGAGAAATTTGAGTTGACGTTTCGGGTTGGACCCTTCTTCAAAACTGGAAAGGAAAGAAACTAGATCGAAGGCAGGGCTGCGATCAGACAAAAGAATAAAAGAAACAAAAGAAGTAAAAGAGATTAGAAGCTGGACGAGATGGTAATAGGCAGTCTGCAGCCTTCCGGACTCAATATCGAGTTCAACAATTTCAGATCATAAGCTCGGCCACCTCTTCTACGAATCGGGCATGCTGACCTCTGTGTTCGAATTCCAAATACATGCTTCTGACTCACGAAGCTCTGCAATGGGAAAGTTATTGTCATTAAATTTACTGCATCATATCCCACGTGTTCTTTTCCCTAGACCCTCAGTGGGTTGAAATCACGACTCATTGCACCATTGCCCAATCTAACTCATTCTTTCCCAGGACCTCAGGACTGTGAACCCTCTTACCCCATTCTATCTTCTGCTCCTCCCACAATACAGAGAAGGAGCATTCAAATGGTGAATCGTGAGCCATTTCTGGATCTTGGAATGATTTTCTGTGGACTGCACAGGACTTTGAGGCACGATGTAATCTAAATATGGAACTGTCAGTTAATCAACTTTTGTTCATCCTACAAAGCTCTTTCTATTCTGGCTGCCCAGTCATCACTGTTGATCATCATAAGTGGAAGTGAGCACTGGTTAACCATGACAATTATCCAACTAGAAGCAAAGGAGCTCTGTCGGCAGAACAAAAGTTGATGGCAGTAAAATGCAGGTCTTAGACCTTGGCGAGGTCAGTGGCCCCCTAAACACATGGAACTGGACCTGGACCTCAGTGAACTCAATGGCCCCCTAAACACATGGAACTGATCTCAGACCTCAGAAAGGTCAATTGCCACTAAACACTTGGAGCTGGTTCCAGTCCCCAGATAACCATGTGAAACTAGTCCTGGAACTCAGCAAGGGTAATGACAGAGGTAAGTGGAAAATGACTGGAGACCCTGATGTAGACTTGTAAAACCCAAGCCTGGTGTCACCTAATCACAACTTCTTGAATTATCGCATATTCTCTCCTAATCTTTTAACTCTTGGTGTTATGCTGCACAATGGGCCATGGCTCTTTACCTGGGTTTCTTCTTGTCAATCTTTCAGATGAGATGTTAAATTAATGCCTTCCCTCTCAAGGGGACATGAAAGATCCCATGGTACTATTCAAAGAACAGCAGGGAGCTCTCCCAATGTCCTGGTCAACATTTATCCCTCATTCCCCACTTTGTCCTGTGTTAGCTGATCTCAGCTGGGATGCTGATGGGGGTGCTGTAATTAACCTTGGCACACCTGGGTTAGGAAGACAAGAAAACAGATTCCCACTCCTGATTGCTAAGCAGGATCTTTTGCTAGTTGTGTGCATTTATGTAGAAGATGGGACAAGGCTCAGCTATGATTTGCATTTTTCCTAGATAGCTAAGTATTTGTGGGGAAAGAGCATATGCCTGTTTCTTCTTTGCAGAACATGTTTAAATGGGTTATATTTTTAATTTAGACACATGTGTTAAGTCATTGATACATCTTCAGTTTTCTGTATAGTCAAATATCCCACTGTCACTCACTGTCAAGGTTCACACATGATGAATGGCTACATGGGTGAAAAAAGAGGTCAGCTAGCATCTGTAGAAGTCAACACCTTCTGGAAAGGAAATTAGAAAACTTGCAGGAAAAAGGGGAAAGGAGAATTAAAGCATCTGATTATGTGAAATTTATGTAAATTTAACACTGCAGCGAGTAGAAATGAGCCACCTGGCCTTTGCAAAGTGACACGGTTTATAGAGCTGTGTGGAAGAGAATTTTGATGGAAATTAAAGCAATGCAGGGCATCATGTTTTAATCAAACAAATCAAATTTATTGCAGTTAAACAGTACAGCACATTCAGGCTTGCTTTTTACACTATCATCTGTAACACAAGGCTGGGCCAGCACATTGGAAAAGTCAATAATTACTTATAACGAGCCAATAAATACAGAGAACTGAAGGAGGTGTATCAATGACTTAACACATGTGTCTAAATTAAACATACAACCCATTTCAAAATGTTCTGCAAAGGAGAAACAGTCATATGCTCTCCCCTCACAAATACTAGGAAAAATACAAGCTCACAAATCCTGTCTTCCTAGAATGGTAAATGTTAGGCTGCAGTTACAATGGCCGTAATTTTCTGTACCTGGGCGGGTTGGGTGCGGGTGGTTGCTGTGGCAGGTCACAACCCCGTTCCTGATTCCATGCCGCTCCTCAGAACGACTTTGCATTAATGGGGCCTATTAAGGCCGCCCTGTGTGTTACCCGGCCCAATTAAATGGTGCGGGTCTGGTGACGTCAGCGATGACGCGTTTTCAGCCGGGATATTTAAAGGCCACATTGTATTTGAAGGTTCATCTAGGAGTGTGCAGGCACACTGCACAATTGGACTGCTGGAAAGAGTGCCAAACATGACTGCACTGAGACAGAGGGCTGCAACCAGGTTCTCAGATGACTCCCTGCATATGCTTGTGGAGGGAGTGAGAGCACGCAGGGAGGTCCTCTTCCCTTCTAATGGATGGAAGAGACCTCCCCAGTAGACCAAGAGAGACTGGCTCCAAATAGCAAAGGAGGTAAACAGCAGGGATGTGGTCAGGAGGACCTGGGTGCAGTGCCAGAAACGTTTCAATGATCTCATTAGATCAGGAAAGGGGAGTACAAAGCCACACTCAACTTCATCCTGCTGTGCTTCTCATCACATACCCATCACTCTGCCTTCCCAACCCTGCCCATTCTTACTCGCACCAACATACCTTGCACGCCCACCCATCCCTCTCTCTCTATCTACATAATCACATCCTCATCTGACTCACCACCCCTCACATTCACCCTCATCCTAATGCAATCATACCAACTCACAACACCCCACTCCATCATAGTCTCCCTCTAAAGATGTAACCCATCCTTTCCTTACACTTATTCCATCACTCTCACTCAAACTTCTCTTTTTTCCCTCCTTGCAGGGAAAGAGAGCCCACAATAAGAGGGAGAGGGAGAGAACCGGAGGTGGAACGCCATCATTGGCGACCGTAACAACAGCAGAGGAGGCTGCCTTGGAAGTTTCTGGAGTTGCCGAGCAGCTGGATGTGGGAGATGGAGAGAGGGGACATCTCAGCAACCTGGTGACAGAATTACATATCATACAGCTACATGGCATACATCAGTCACTTATATGGGAATTTATGTCAACAGCCACTGAATGGTCATCATGTGCATAATGTGTCAGCTGTGGCTCAGTTGATAGCACACTCACCTCTGAGTCAGAAGGTTGTGGGTTCAAGTCCCACTCCAGGGACTTGAGCACATAAAGCAAGGCTGACACTCCAGTGCAGTACTGAGGGAGCGCTGCACTGTCGGAGGTGCCGTCTTTCGGATGAGACGTTAAACCGAGGCCCCGTCTGCTCTCTCAGGTGGATGTAAAAGATCCCACGCCACAATTTCAAAGAAGAGTAGTGGAGTTAGCCCTGGTGTCCTGGACAATATTTATCCCTCAATCAACATCACTGAAAACAGATTATCTGGTCATTACCACATTGCTGTTTGTGGGACCTAGCTGTGCGCAGATTGGCTGCCACGTTTCCCACATTACAACAGTGACTCCACTTCAAAAGTACTTCATTGACTGGAAAGCACTTTGAGACGTCCGGTGGTCATGAAAGGCGCTATATAAATGCAAGTCTTTCTTTCATAATGATATCTGTACCCATTCTTTATATGACATATCGAACTCATCTCTTTACTCTCCCACAGGTCCATCAAGAGCCCCCACACTGTCGAGGATGAAGAGGAAGACGACTCCTCAGAGGAGTCTCCAGCCTCTGAGGGTGCACCATCACCAGACATAAGCGCACTCAGCACCAGCGCAGATACGCACACCTTGGTGGTGCCACGTGAGATAGAGTATAGTGTTGTCACCTGGTGTGTCACAAGTGAGCAAGAGCAGATGGTGGAGACAGGGACAGCAGTGGAGACTCCTCGCCGGAGGGCACAGGACGCTCCCAGCTCTGCTCAGCTGCATGCAAACGCTGACCCTCGGAGGCCATCCAGAAAGAGGGCAATCCTGGAGGTGCAGCAAGAAGTGCAGGAGGCTCTGACAGGTTTTGCGAGCGCAATGTCTGTAAATGTTCAGAGAATTGAGGAGTCCATCTCCAACATGAGCACCACTTATGTCGCAGGCAATGGCAACTGTAGGCTCTTCCATGGATAGGATGGTGACCTGCATGGAGCAGCTATTGCGCCACTCACAGAAGCACATGGTCTCTATGGAGAATAGATGGCAGACACTCAGACCTTCTGTCTAGGAGGGACGTCAACGTAGACTTGGGTCCTCATCGCCCCACTGCTGTGCAGCAAGGTGCTCTCCAGCTCCTTGCTAGCAGGGAAGTGCGGGTGACCCATGAAAGGAATGATGGTGAAAGGGGGCATGGAAGTGGGGGCTCCTCGCAAAGCGCTTACACTTCTCCCCCCATTGCCATCCCCTCAGTCAGAGCCCCAGATCCCTCCTCAGACAGCGATGGCCGAGTCTGCCCCTGCACAGTCGCAGGAGGAGCAGACTTTGACGGGGCCATCAGAGGCTCCAAAACCCAGAGAACGTCCGCCAAAAGTGTCTAAGCAGTCACAGCAGGAAAGTGAGCAGGCTGACTCTACCTCTGCTGAAGCTACAGGAGTAACACCTCTTAGAAGCACGCGTAAGAGAAAGATGAAACACAAATATATTCACAGGGTAGCCACTTGGGTGTTTTGTTAAACGATTCGGTAAAGTTTCCGTTACTGTAATGTCACACGTAAACATCTTTATTTTCACCACTTTTGTGTGCACCTTTGGAAGTGGCTTAATGAGTTGGAGTGAATGGTGAGACATAAAGTTACCTCCAGCAATGGGTGGTCACTGTGAAAGGAATGTGTTGGTCACTGTAGGGATGCTTTATGGTGTGCTGTGGGGCGATGCCAACCTGGCACAGCATGTGGCAGCCATATGAGTAAAGTTAAGTAAATCTGGCCATGATGAGCCCATCCCTGGCCTCCTGGGCAGCAATGTGCTCGGGTGCTAGTGGGATCTGGACTGCAGCTTCCTCCTGCTCCTCCTCCTCAGAAGAGGCTGTGCACTCAGTGCCTTGCTCCTCATGCAGCGCTAATCCTCGCTGCTGCGCTATGTTGTGCAGGGCACAGCAGACCATGACAATTCTGGATACCCTGGCTGGTGCGTACTGAAGGACTCCAACAGATCTGTCAAGGCATCTGAAGCGCATTTTCAGCATGCCTATTGTCTGCTCTGACACATCTGGTGGAAATATGGTTTTCATTATATCTCTCCTGAGCCTCAGTACTTGGCCTCCTCAGGGGTGTCATGAGCCACGTCTTCAGTGGATAGCCCTCGTCTCCAAGCAGCCAGCCGGAAAGTCTGTTTGGGGGAGTGAAGAGCTGAGGGAGGTTGGACTGGTGAAGGATGAGAGTCATGGCAACTGCCAAGGAATTTGGTGCACACATGCATGATGATCTTCCTATGGTTGCAGATGAGCTGCACATTGAGTGAGTGGAAGCCCTTGCGGTTGACAAAGACTCCTGGGTAGTGATTGCATGCCCTGATGGCCACATGTGTGCAGTCAATGACGCCCTGCACCCGTGGGAAGCCAGCCAGAGCGGCAAAGCCGTGCGCCCGCTCAGTAACACTGGCTTCTTCAGTGGCAAAGTTGATATAATTGGCTGACTTGTCAAACAGGGCATCGGTGACCTGTGTGATGCATCTGTGGGCGGCCGACTGCGAGATGCCGCAAATGTCTGCTGCAGATCTCTGGAAAGAGCCTGAGGCAAAGAAGTTGAGGGTGCTGGTGACTTTGACAGCCTCTGGTAAGGCATGTCCACCCACTCCTCTGGGCTGCACGTCTTGCTCCAGCAATCTGCAAATGTCTGCGATGACCTAGCGTGATAGCATGAGCCTCCATTGGCACTGCTGCTCAGTCATGTTGAGGAAGCTCATCCTCTGCCTATATACTGTGTTGGGGGTATCACCTCCAGCGAGGTGCAGCCCTGCGCTGATGCCCTCTGTCCTGTGCAGCATAAGGTGGTTGAGGAGAAGGTTGGTGGAGGTGCTGTTGGTGCTGCTGGTGTTGGGGCACATTGTGGTCCAATTCTGAGGACCAAGGTGAGACAGTATAGACGGCACCCATGCTGATGGAATAGATGGCAGGTCAAGTAGCAATCTGTCAATGAGGTGATAGGTTCTAACAATGAGGTGACACTGGATGGCGACTTTGCTGGAAACACTTGCAGCCTATAGAAAGCTAAATCTGTGCTGGCAATGCAATCAGCAACAGCTTTTGCCTGAGGAAAGTGATCAGCTGTGAGGTGGGAGTTTTTATAGTACTTTCCATGCTGTGCACTAATCAGCTGGATCAATGGCCACTCAACTTCCGCCTCATGTTGACAGATGTGGTTCTCGAGCTGCGTGATTCCTGTGGTCATCCAGTGAAATTGAAAGGTAGGGTTAATAGACTTTTAAATGTCTGACAAGTACTTAATGATGATTTAAATTAGTTCGCCCACCTCTGCCGTTCGGGTTGCTGCCCTGCCGGTAAACGCGCCCGAGGGAAAGGCGCGTGGGGGCGGGATGACGGTGAGTTCCTGACCCGCTGCAAGATTTTACAAATTTCCCACTCGACCTGCCTCCAGTTGCACCCGCACTGACCCCAGAAAATTCCAGCCACTGTATCTACCAATCTCAGACTGGTATCTGTGGCATGTGCCATGCAGTTGGCAGATCAGAGTTATACCACCAATTGCACATTACTGCAGGTTCTATTGAATTCAACAACAAAAGAGTTCAGCACATGTATGTTCTCTGCTCCTTAGGTGAACAGAACAGCAACGTCAACCCTCTACTAAGACTAGAAATATTAAAAAGTAAGTTTGTACAAGAGATACAACGGTCTCTCTTGGGCACTATTAAAAAGTGATTTCACACCCATTGCAAGTTCAAGCCTATAGGAGATGGCCTCTTAGAGAGATTGTCACACTTTGTCCGAAATGTTTGTCGCACTGTATGTTTTCAGGCTGAGGTGGGGTTACAGGAGGGTTTCTCGTGCCCATGAAATCACACACCAGCACAAGTTGGTTCCTTCAGGAAAGGAAGGGAGAAAAAAGGAAAGGAAGAAAATGCTTCTTCCTGTGTTGTTCTGTAATGTCCATCGGACAAAGAGTTTCTTCTCTTCCTAGCAAAGTGTCGCTACTATTCTATAGAGTGAATCCATTTCAGACAGAATATTTCTGTAATCGTGCTGTGGTCTTTTGGGTTCAAAAGGAAAAGTCACAAATGCTGGAAATCTGAAATAAAACAGAAATTGCTGAAAATATTCAGCAGCTCAGTCAGTATCTTTCTGTGAAAGATAGGCAAATATTTCAGGTGTTCTGATGAAAGGTCCCACCCAGTTAACATTAACTTATTGTTTCTCTTTAGGTTGCTGATTGACCTGTAGTTCACTTCCAGCATCTTCTGTTTTTGTTACAGTGCTATTGAGTTTTATTTTCCAGAATTCTATAGGGAACTTACAGACCCCGAATGTATTATAGGATTGTGTGTAACACTGGTGAAGGAAATTTCCGTAAAATTAAAATGATTCATATATGTTTTACCTGATCAAATGACCAGTACAAAAAATATGTTTGCCTGATCTGAGAGTGAGGGTGACGGAAAGGGTTGCTGAAAGAACTAAAAATTGACCTCATGAGTTATTTAAAATAAATGCCAATACAAGGACCAATTTTTGGAACTATATCATAGGAATGTTATCTCCCCTTTCAGCTTCAGTAACAGGAGTGGGCCTTTGGCGTAGCGGTAGCATCCCCGCCACTGGGCCAGAAGGCGTAGGGTTTCGAACCCCACTCCAGACAGTCCCGGCAAGTGGAGTCAGAGCTCCAGCTCTAAATTCTGGGTTGACATCCAGCGGGATACTTGCATTCGTGGGTGTGGGTGGTCCCCCCCCTCGTATGGGTTGTGGGAGCCCGTAAAACCCTCCCGCCATAGGACTAACCACCCTAATGGCTGGTACGAAGATGGTTACGGTCACGGAAGGAGCGTTAATCGTGGCCAGAAATCCTTCCCCCACTTCATACAGTTCCCCAAAGGGAACAGTGTGAAGACACGTACGACGACGACGACCTTCAGTAACAACTTTTAACTTTTATTTACAACTCGGCTGTTTAAAAGATGCAAGGCTAATAAATTGCATTGGAAAGCACTTAACATACATTTAGTGTTCATATTTTGAATTTAGAATGTTTGACAGGAGCCAAGATGGTTCCCCAGGGCTCCTTAACTTAGAGGCACCTGCAGGAGCTGGGATCAGGCTCAGCATTAGAAACGTGCACACCAAACATAATATGCAGTATTTTTAAAAGTCCAAATTGAGAAGCTAAATACACCTCAACAACAAACACTTATATTTATTTAGCACCTTTAAAGTAGTAAAACATCTCAAGGTGCTTCCCAGGAGTGTTATCAGACAAAATTTGACACAGAGCTACATAAGGAGATATAAGGTGACCAAAAGCCTGGTCAAAGAGGTAGGTTTTAAGGAGCATTGTAAGGAGGAGAGCGAGATAGAGAGTCAGGGGAGGTTTAGGGCATGTATTCCAGAGCTTAGGGCCTAGACAGCTGAAGGCACGGCCGCCAATGGTGGGGCAAAGGAAATTGGGGATTCAGAAGATGGCAGAATTGGAGGAGCGCAGAGTTCTCAGAGGGTTGTGGGGCTGGATGAGGTTACAGCGATAGGGAGAGGCGAGACCATGGAGAAATTTGAGCACAAGGATAAGAACTTTAAATTCCAAGCGTTACTGGAGCGGGAGCCAATGTAGGTCTGTGAGCGCAGGGGTGATAGGTGAACGGGACTTGGTGTGAGTTAGGATACGGGCAGCAGAGTTTTGGATGAGTTGAAGTTTACGGAGTGTGGAAGGTGGGAAGCCAGTCAGGAGAACATTGGAATAGTCGAGTCTGGAGGCAACAAAGGTGTGGATGAGGGTTTCAGCAGCAGATGGGCTGAGACAGAGGTGGAGATGGGCAATGTTATGGAGCTGGAAGTAGGTGGTTTTGGTGACGGAGAGGATATGAGGTTGAAAGCTCAGCTCAATGTCAAATAGGACGCCAAAGTTGCAAACAGTCTGGTTTGCAAAACCATGCTAAAGGGGCTATGTTCTGAAGCATTAGCTCATTGAGTACCAGGCCCACAAGCATTTTATTCCTGCTGAACATTCTGAAATTAAATTTTTAAATTAAATGTCTCTTTAAATATCAGCAGTTATGACATCTGGCATTCTTCTATAGTGATGTAAAGGAAGATGGTTTTTGACAGGAGTCTGGGAGCCCAGTGTTCTCAGGCACTGAATGCTGGAAAACCAATATAATCGCAGGCAAATGTGGCCCAGCTAGTTCTGAGATTTCTGCTGCGGTTAACCACCAAAAAAGATGTAGACTGCAGTAGTTAAGTTTAGCTCAGAGCACACAGGGATAGTGCTGGATCAGCAAAATTCTTCCTTTGGGCTGTTTTGTGCTGTTGTAGACTAACATTTATCACAAAGTTACAATCAGCCTGCTCACAAAGCCTTAACAATGGTCAGGAATAGAATAGTCACTCTGACCACATATACGAAAGTGTCGGGCAGGCAAAGACCAACTGGTCCATGCGGCCTGTCCCATGCCATCATGATGGCTTATGCATCACAATACAGACACTCCCTATCCACCCAGAGCCATGTGATCTCTTTGGAGAGGCGAAAAAACAGATTAAAACCCAGACTAATTAGGATAGCAATGAAATGTTAAGTTAAAAAAGCTTATATTTTACAGAAAAAGCAGAAATGAACCATCTGACATCAGTCAAATATTAAAAGCACCTTATTACAGTAATCTTAAAAGATCTGCAGAAATGTATATTCTATCATACATGTGCATCAGATTTCGAGAGCACTGTGTTTATAGTATGTTGGTACTACATTTTCTGTTAATTGCTCCAAATGGGAACAGTACACCCACAAAAGCAATGTGTTTAAAACTTCACATCAATTACAAATGCATTCCTCAGGGGTCTAAATTAGCCTTTCTAGCAAGCAACACTAGTAAGTGACAAATACCAACGTTGTGTCGCAAAAGCACTAGACCAGCAGCACTTCAAAAATAAATATTTGAAATATATATGTTGCCTAAATTCAATTTCTCCTCAGCCGAGCTGATAAAATTAGAAATCGTACGCCATTTAAAAGAATCCACACTTGAGACACAAAATACACGCAGGATTTTAGCTTATAAAGAGCAGCAACAATTATTTTTCTTCAATTCATTTTCAGTTTAGCCACTGCTAGTTTACAGCCTCTGGAGAGGTGTCGACCATGCAAATCTTTGTGCTTTTTAAGTTCTTTGTTTTAAGTGGTGCACTCCTAGTGATGAAGGGCAGTGAGTATGAGTTTTATTTAATTACTATTTTTCTTCCGAATCAAATTTGTCTCATAAGATTTCCTAGCCTCTGAGCAATCACACTTGGTAAACTATCCCAATAATTAGTCACTCTCTGTAACTAGTTAGAATACACTAGAGAGAAAAAGACTTTCCCATTCCTTCGCCATTTGCCAGTTTTCTTCTCAGCTGAAGCAGTGTTTGGCTCTCTCCGTATACTTGCCAGCTGTCCTGGCAGAACATCAGCTAAAATATTGAATACAGGATTTTGCTTTTAAAGTTACCTCAGGAAAAACTGAAGAGCTCATGCTTTCTGCTCTGATGACATTTCATGTAGAAAAAAATTTGGTTCGTCCTAAAAATTGGCCACCCTGGGAAAATTTTCCATTGGAGGGAATGGGACTTACGAACAGCAAGGTCTGGCATGCTATGAATGACCAGTCTTCTTGTCAATCATAAAAAAAAGTTCAACAGGTTATCGGCACAGGTAGATGCTGGGTGCTGTAACCTCTAGCTTGAGTCTCGTTAATCAGAAGTGATGGATTTGGGCACCTGTACGATGGATACAAAATCTCTAAGGGTGCATTTACACCAAGTTTCTTCTCTTCTCTTCTTCTTAGGCAGTCCCTCGGTACCGATGATGACTTGCTTCCACATTAAAAATGAGTTCTCAGGTGACTGATGAGTCCAATGCAGGACCTACAGTCTGTGTCACAGGTGGGGCAGATGGTGGTTGAAGGGGCGGGTGGGTGGGGTGCTTGGGTTGACGTGCGCTGCTTGCGCTTGGCTAGGCCCATTCTATCTCTGGAGCAGTGGGAGCCCTGCTTTGTACCAATAACACAGTTGTAGCACTAGTTAAAAAAATCTCAGAGTTCATTGCTCTCTTTAGAGAAATCTCTAAAAACATTTTCACAGAAATCACAGAAACCCCACAGTGCAGATAGAGGCCATTTCGGCCCATCGAGCCTGCATCGACACATATCCCACCCGATCCCCGTAACCCCACGTATTTAATCCCCCTAACACTAAGGGTCAATTTATCACAGCCAATCAACCTAACCCGCACATCTTTGGACTGTGGGAGGAAACCGGAGCACCCGGAGGAAACCCACGCAAACACGGGGAGAATGTGTAAACTCCACACAGACAGTCGCCCGAGGCCGGATTCGAACCCGGGTCCCTGGCGCTGTGAGGCAACAGTGCTACCCACTATGCCACCATGCTGCACACAATTTTATATTGTGTTTAATTTCAAGCCTCTGATTTCACGAAAGTTAAGAGGTTGAAATCAGATTTTGGGTTATTCACAAAGCTGACCAATTACTACCACTGTAACTGTGCAGCCTACTGTTCTCACAGGATTCAAATTTGAATTCTGGTGTGATTGTGATAATGACATAATCTAGCATTCAATCATTAAAGGAGAACTTCTTTTCCTGGCAATATAACAACAACTTACATTTATATAGCATAACATATCATTGTAATCTCTATTTTTACCCTCAGCTGGGGTCAGGGTTGGGAAATGGAAGACTGTGACCAAATTTAACAGTAAAACCTGTCCTTGTATGTTTAGGACATGGTATATGACCACTTGCAATGCATGGAGGACAGTTGGCAATTTAAACCTCCTGCGTTTTCTCCTCTTCTCCTTCCCCGAGTTAACTCACCTAAGAAAGCTACAGGAGGTAGACTTTGTGGTGGTAGCCAGGAAGGCCTCCATTTTTGGAACTGAGACAAATCCTTCAATGACTCATGTAGGGAAGTTGTTTGGTGGCTGAACCCAGTCTCTAAGACCTAAAGAAATTGGCAAAAGTCCCTCCTAAACCATGTGGGGGGAAAATGTATGAAGCAAGGTGAGCAATTAATGCAAATCTTTGAAGGTAAAAAGTAGAATCATAGAATCATAGAATGGTTACAGCATGGAAGAAGGCTATTCAGCCCATCGAGCCTGTGCCGGCTCTCTGTAAGAGCTCTTCAGCTCTTCAGCCTGGTGAGCATAGGTGGAATAGAGACTTTAAGGTAGGACTGTAGCAGCCTCCACCAGAGAGTCTGGTGTCTTACAAACATGCACCATAACAGGGTTACTGTGACCTGGGAGTAGGCTGTGACCCTGAACCGGGGCAAATAAAAAAAGATAAAGCTGCCGGGGCTGCTGCCATATGTCTGATGCAGATCTGCTTCCCTTTTGTGTCTTGGAGCTGGCCTAACATCTGTCTGCAGCTCTCTCCTGCTCTGGCTCCGTGAACCATTTTTCTAAAACCCATAGAAACATAGAAGATAGGAGCAGGAGTAGGCCATTCGGCCCTTCGAGCCTGCTCCACCATTCAATGTGATCATGGCTGATCATCCAAATTCAGTACCCTGTCCCTGCCTTTTCCCCATATCCCTTGATCCCTTCAGCCTCAAGAAACATATCCAACTCTTTCTTGAATATATTTAATGAACTGGCCTCCACCGCCCTCTGTGGCAGAGAATTCCACAGGTTCACCACTCTCTGGGTGAAGAAATTCCTCCTCATTTCAGTCCTAAATGGCTTACCCCTTATCCTTAGACTATGACCCCTGGTTCTGGACTCCCCGGCCATCAGAAACATCCTTCCTGCATCTAGTCTGTCCAGACCTGACAGAATTTTATAGGTTTCGATGAGATCCCCTCTCAATCTTCTAAACTCCAGTGAGTATAAGCCCAATCGACACAGTCTCTCCTCATGCGTCATTCCTGCCATCCCAGGTATCAGCCTGGTGAATCTTGGCTGCACTCCCTCCATGGCAAGAACGTCCTTCCTCAGGTAAGGTGACCAAAACTGCACACAATACTCAAGGTGCGGTCTCACCAAGGCCCTGTACAACTGTAGCAAGACATCCTTGTTCCTGTACTCGAACCCTCTTGCTACGAAGGCCAACATACCATTTGCCTTCTTAACCGCCTGCTGCACCTGCATGCTTACCTTCAGCGACTGGTGCACAAGGACACCCAGGTCTCTTTGCACTTCCCCTTCTCCCAATCTATTGCCATTCAAATAATAATCTGCCTTCCTGTTTTTGCCACCAAAGTGGATAAACTCACATTTATCCACATTATAGTGCATTTGCCATGTTTCTGCCCAATCACCCAACCTGTCCAAATCGTACTGGAGTTTCCCGACATCCTCCTCGCAGCTTATCCTCCCCAGCTTTGTGTCGTCTGCAAATTTGGAGATATTACATCCAATTCCCTCGTCCAGATCATTAATATATATTGTGAACAGCTGGGGTCCTAGGACCGATCCTTGCGGTACCCCACTAGTCACTGCCTGCCACTCGGAAAACAACCCGTTTATTCCAACTCTTTGCTTTCTATCCGCCAACCAGTTCTCTATCCAAGTCAATACCTTGCCCCCAATCCCATGTGCCTTAATTTTGCACGCTAATCTCTTGTGTGGGACCTTATCGAAAGCCTTCTGAAAGTCCAAATACACCACATCCACTGGTTCTCCCTTATCTATTTTACCAGTTACATCCTCAAAAAATTCCAGTAGTCAAGCATGATTTACCTTTTGTAAATCCATGTTGACTTTGTCCGATCCTGTCACTGCTTTCCAAGTGCTCTGCTATTACATCTTTTATAATAGACTCTAGCATTTTCCCCACTACCGATGTCAGCCTTACCGGTCTATAATTCCCCGCTTTTTCTCTACCACCTTTTTTGAATAGTGGGGTAACATTAGCTACCCTCCAATCCATGGGTACCGTTCCAGAGTCTATCGAGTTCTGGAAGATGATCAGTAATGCATCTACTATCTCTAGGGCCACTTCCTTAAGTACCCTGGGATGTAGACCATCAGGCCCTGGGGATTTATCGGCCTTCAGTCCCATCAATTTTCCTAACACCATTTTCCTACAAATACTGATTTCTTTCAGTTCCTCGCTTTCATCAGACCCTATGTTCCCCGGCATCTCTGGGAGGTTATTTGTGTCCTCCTTTGTGAAGACAGAACCAAAGTATGCATTTAGTTGGTCTGCCATTTCCTTGTTTCCCATTATAAATTCCCCTGATTCTGACTGTAAGGGACCTACGCTTGACTTCACTAATCTTTTTCTCTTCACATATCTATAAAAGCTTTTACAGTCAGTTTTTATGTTCCCTGCTAGCTTACTCTCATATTCTATTTTCCCTTTCTTAATTAATCCCTTTGTCCTCCTTTGTTGACTCCTAAACTGCTCCCAATCCTCAGGATTATTGCTTTCTCTAGCCAATTTATATGTTCTCTCCTTGGATCTTATGCTATCCCTAATTTCCCTTGTTAGCCACGGTTGAGTCACCTTTTTTGTTTTATTTTTACACCAAACTGGGATAAACAAATTCTGTAGCTCATCCATTCGGTCTTTGAATGTTTGCCATTGCCTATCCACCGTCAACCCTTTGAGCACCATTCCCCACTCAATCCTACCCAACTCGCTCCTCAGACCACCGTAGTTTCCTTTATTTAAATTGAGGACCCTTGTCTGAGTCAACTACTTCATTCTCCATCTTAATGAAGAATTCGATCATATTATGATCGCTCCGACCCAAGGGGCCTCGTACAACAAGATTGCTAATTAATCCTTTCTCGTTGCATAATACCCAGTCTAAGATGGCCTGATCTCTGGTTGGTTCCTCGACATATTGGTCCAGGAAACCGTCCCGTAAACACTCCAGGAATTCCTCCTCCACAGTATTGTTACTAATTTGGTTGGCCCAATCTATATGTAGGTTAAAGTCACCCATGATGACTGCTGTGCCCTTATTGCACGCTTCTTTAATTTCCCTTTTAATGCCATCCCCAACCTCCACCTTACTGTTTGGAGGTCTATATACCACTCCCACTAATGTTTTTTTCCCCTTAGTATTTCTCAATTCTACCCATACAGATTCCACATCATCAGAGCTAATATCCTTCATTACAATTGTATTAATCCCTTCTTTAACCAGTAATGCTACCCCACCTCCCTTTCCTTTTTGCCTATCTTTCCTGAATATCGAATACCCCTGGATGTTGAGTTCCCAGTCTTGGCCATCCTTGAGCCACGTTTCTGTAATCCCAACCAAATCGTATTCGTTTACCTCTATTTGCGCAGCCAATTCATCCACCTTATTACAAATGCTCCTCGCATTAAGACACAAAGCCTTCAGGCTTGTTTTTTTAACGCCCTTAGACCTATTAGAATTATTATTTACTGTGGCCACGTTTGATTTAAACCGTTGATTTCTCTGACTGCCACTTTTGTTTTTCTCCTTCCTATCTTTTGCTTTTATCCCTGTTTTCCTTTCCTCTGTCTCCCTGTTCAGGTTCCCAACCCCCTGCCATTTTAGTTTAAACCTCCCCGAACAGTGCTAGCAAACCTCCCCGCAAGGATATTTGTCCCGCTCTGGTTCAGGTGCAACCCGTCCGACTTGTACAAGTCCCACCTTTCCCAGAAGCAGGCCCAGTGATCCAGGAAACTAAAGCCCTCCCTCCTGCACCAACTCTTTAGCCACGCATTCATCTGCTCTATCCTCCTATTCCTATACTCACTAGCACGTGGCACCGGGAGTAATCCAGAGATTACAACCTTTGAGGTCCTGCTCTTTAATCTGCTACCTAGCTCCCTAAATTCTTGTTGCAGGACCTCATCCCTCTTCCTACCTATGTCCTACCATAGAAACATAGAAGATAGGAGCAGGAGTGGACCATTCGGCCCCTCGAGCCTGCTCCGCCATTCAATGTCATCATGGCTGATCATCCAAATTCAGTACCCGGTCCCTGCTTTCTCCCCATATCCCTTCATCCCTTTAGCCTTGAGAAATATATCCAACTCCTTCTTGAATATATTTAATGAATTGGCCTCTACTGCCTTCTGTGGTAGAGAATTCCACAGGTTCACCACTCTCTGGGTGAAGAAATTCCTCCTCATTTCCGTCCTAAATGGCCTACCCCTTATCCTTAGACTGTGACCCCTGGTGCTGGACACCCTGACCATCTGGAACATTCTTCCTGCATCTAGTCTGTCCAGTCCTGTCAGAATTTTATAAGTTTCAATGAGATCCCCTCTCATTCTTCTAAACTCCAGCGAGTACAAGCCCAATTGACCCAATCTCTCCTCATACGTCATTCCTGCCATCCCAGGTATCAGCCTGGTGAATCTTCGCTGAACTCCTTCCATGGCAAGAACATCCTTCCTCAGATAAGGCGACCAAAACTGCACACAATACTCAAGATGTGGTCTCACCAAGGCCCTGTACAACTGCAGCAAGACATCCTTGTTCCTGTACTTAATCCCTTTCGCTACGAAGGCCAACATACCATTTGCCTTCTTAACCGCCTGCTGCACTTGCATGCTTACCTTCAGTGACTGGTGCACAAGGACACCCAGGTCTCGTTGCACTTCCCCTTCTCCCAATCTATTGCCATTCAGATAATAATCTGCCATCGTGTTTTTGCTACCAAAGTGGATAACCTCACATTTATCCACGTTATATTGCATCTGCCATGCTTCTGCCCAATCACCCAACCTGTCCAAATCATCCTGGAGTTTCTCGGCATCCTCCTCACAGCACACATGCCCACCCAGCTTTGTGTCATCTGCAAATTTGGAGATATTACATCTAGTTCCCTTGTCTAGATCATTAATGTATATTGTGAATAGCTGGGGTCCAAGGACCGATCCCTGCGGTACCCCACTAGTCATTGCCTGCCACGTGGAAAAAGACCCATTTATTCCAACCCTTTGCTTTCTGTCTGCCAACCAGTTCTCTATCCAAGTCAGTACCTTGCCCCCAATCCCATGTGCCTTAACTTTACATGCTAATCTCTTACGCGGGACCTTATCGAAAGCCTTTTGAAAGTCCAAATACACCACATCCACTGGTTCTCCCTTATCTATTTTACCAGTTACATCCTCAAAAAATTCCAGTAGATTAGTCAAGCATGATTTACCCTTTGTAAATCCATGTTGACTTTGTCTGATCCTGTCACTGTTTTCCAAGTGCTCTGCTATTACATCTTTTATAATGGACTCTAGCATTTTCCCCACTACCGATGTCAGGCTTACCAGTCCGTAATTCCCCGTTTTCTCTCTACCACCTTTTTTGAATAGTGGGGTAACATTAGCTCATGCGGCTCATCGCTGGCTGGTGGGGGCGCTGCCACATTCCCAGCCATGAACTCACCCCACACTACGAGCCCTGAATAAACCACACACCAAAGCCTGATGACTCTTAGTTTTAATGAAAAAATAGACCAGCGCTGCATCTTTCCTCTCCTGGTACCCAAAGTCCGATGAAAGGGGAGTTCTCATCGCCATCTTAGACACAGGAGTGGATCCCGGAGCACAAGGACGCCAGGTAACGCAATTGTAGTTCAGGTCTTGCGAAGCCTCGGGCTCCTGTATTCAGCACACTAAAAAAAAACACCTCTTGCGTCAGAGGCCCCGCAGACGTGAGCCACGTAAACTTTCAGTACAACACGTAGTCGATTGATCAATCATTTCATTCATTTAAAAATGGAAGATTTTACTATTTTACACTACATGTTGCATATATAAGATAGTATCTGACTACTATCTGAATTTATGTTTATGCAATGTTCCCTCTAATTTTTTTTCATGCATAGTCCCTTTAAGTTTGCTGCGTGGCCGTGCATACACAGTATCTCTTCCAGCGTCAGGAGCTGGTGAGCGGCCTGCGCAGGACCTCACGATTGGTGGACGACCACGTGGCCGCACACCTTAGGAGGAACATCGGTGCGTGGCCCTCAACAGCTCACCAAAACTTGTTAAGTGGCCCTCCAGCCCAAATAATTGCCCACCCCTGATATAGGACCTCAATTCTAACAAATGTTTACATGTCCTAGAATTTCTATTGGTGTTTGTGATCAAATTCTGAAGTTCTATCCATTTTACCATGAAAACCACAAACCAGTAGCTTTGGTGATCAGGATTGGAAATGCTGGCTGATTTTTCCCTTCTCTAGCCCAGAGTCATGAAGGCCTGACTGAGATCTTCTAACTTAGCACTTAGTCTATATAGCTCAATTAGTAACTGGGCAGTGGAATTACCAACTACACCATCATGGGAGTGTTGCGGCCCCATGGGGAAGCAGATGGGAAAAGAGTTAAGCACATCATCAGGGTAAGAGATTTGCAGCAGCAACAAAATATGTAGAATTCTTTTGATGAGTTTCAGAGCTCAATAGTTTTGAGATTGGAGAGTCTCCATCTCCATCTCTTGGGATTCACTGGGTACTACATAGTGGGTAGAATGAAATCATCGATGACATGATGATTCAGCAATATTGGGACAGTATTGCAAGTGACGCTGACTGAAGCTATATTTGATATTGGGTCATTTCTACAATCAGCTCTAAGAATGGATTTGCAGATAATGGAGAGGGATTGCAGTTATAAATATGGCAAAACGTGCAAAGTGGATTTTTACCTGAGTTGCCTGTGTTGGATTTTGTTACTTAATAATATTTCTGTAATACTAGATTCAGCATGCTAAGGTTAACTCCCAAGGCTGCACACAGCACATTTTAAACAGTAAGCCAGCAGTCTGAAACTTTGATTAGGCTCACATGATGATGTTTTGAAGTGGTAATAGGTTAGATATATCAGCATTGATGTTTCTTATTTATGGGAATTACTGAAACTGTGAATAATAGGGGCCCCCAGAGGTCAGCTAGCTGGAATGGTCAGATTTATTTTCATGCCTCAAAATTCCATGCTGTTTCCATGCAACAAATGGATGCCAGCCTTGCATTCACATGCCTTGTTCAAGTAAATGATGTACATAGGATTGATTATGTATTGACCTTAGTACTTCACAATAACCAACGATCATTTTCTGGATATTACACGCCAACTTTGTGTTGACCAAATGGATAGCTGATGTATGTCAATTTGACTTAGTCTCCAGTGTGTGTATGTGAAGCGGTGGAAGGGGGGTGGTGGGGGTGGGGTGCTGCAGCAGGAGAGCTTAGAGTCTTCGCTGGATTGTTTGAGCAGGGAAATTGGTAAAACTATTCAAGTTGGGGGAGGATAATGAGGACTGCAATCTTCTCACATAACTCAAGGATGCCTGCAGGCAAATTTGGATTAATGTTTAGAAATTTGGAAATTATAGAACTGGGGAAATAATTTTGTGAGGGAATCATTTTTGGCAGACATGTTATTCTTTAAATGAATAAATCTGAAAAATCACCTGTCTACAGGGTATGGGATCTTTATGTCCAACTCATTTTCATAATCTATCCCATCCCAGTTGTCCTTTTTATCAATCTATCCCTGGTACCTCTGACATTCCTTTTATCTTTTACTAAGGACTGAAGATTTTCTCTGTAAACCATTTCTACTGCCTTCAGGCACTTTCCACTATCACTCACATGTTTTTTGAATATATTTCCAATGCTTCTAAATCCGTACTCCCAAAATTCTTTTTATATCTTCTTTGATTTTAATTTCTACCTAGTCTGGGCAATATAAAATCTGTCTTGTGTCCTACTGATGTTTCTTTTATTAAGATCTGCCGCAGTCACCAGATTTTTTTAGTGATTGCTTTCTGTCTGTTTTCCATTGTTCCCTATTAAGGCTTTTCTTCTCTCTATAGAGGTAGATTAAGATTGGACTGCAGCCCAGTTGTCACAATGTGTAAATCATGTGAATAATTCTATCTTTTATTAAGCAAAATATTTGAATTAAATGTATGTTAACCATGAGCATCTTAAATGGGCAGATTTGTCAGAGCTGCCCATTTGGGAGCCCATGGCTATGGCTGACAAATTGACTCACATGGCTGTCAGCCACAGCCCTAGACGCACTAATCAATACCAGACTTTCATAAATTCTAACTTTTTTTATTGTGTCTATTACAGTTTTTTTTAAGTAACGGACACAAGAAATGCTGTTGCATCACATGATTGACCATTTAAAAGCATCATAAGGTAACATAGAAACATGGAAAAATAGGAGCAGGAATAGGCTATTCGGCCCTTCAAGCCTGCTCTGCCATTCAATATGATCATGGCTGATCCTCGATCTCAATACCATATTCCAGCTCTCTACCCATACCCCTTGATGCCTTTTGTGTCTAGGTGGCCTTCAAGTAATTTTATCAGGATGATAGTGAGAGCTGATTGAAAGGGGAGGAGACTTGCATTCCTTTTCTCATAGTTGGATCCAAAAATAGATCCTAAAGGTGACATACTCTAATGCACTGTGCCATCCAGTGACCAAGGTTGGCAATTGAAGGCAGCAAATTCCATTTCAAAGGCATATTTTTATTTATTTATTTATTTCATTATGAACAGGGAGCTCTGCTGACAGCCCACCACACACCTTCAGGATGTCACTGGAACAGAACTTTATGATATCACAAAATGTCTGTGCTATCTTCTCTAACAAAATGTTTTAAAGCATAAACAGGAAATAAAGGGCAAAAGAGCAACATTGCAGTGTATACAGCATATTCTCTTGAATGAACTGCATTCCCCTTTAAAGGGGCACTGTCAGCTTTGGAACATTTGACTTAACACAATGTTGTCGAAATCACAGAAAACACCAAAGCAACATCAGATATGTTACAGCGCTGTTTATGGACGCCATCCT
Organism: Somniosus microcephalus; assembly: GCF_052327205.1. Taxonomy (NCBI): domain Eukaryota; kingdom Metazoa; phylum Chordata; class Chondrichthyes; order Squaliformes; family Somniosidae; genus Somniosus; species Somniosus microcephalus. The sequence goes on along the minus strand of NC_140989.1, from coordinate 283,152,359 downwards.
TGATGATGAAGATATCATTAAGCTTTTCCAGGGTCTTCCCTCAAAAGGTTGTAACAATTCCTTTCTAACTGTAAAGTTGTATTTCAACACATTCCTTACCAGTTTACATTTTTATCTGTGGTACAAAAAGAATACTTCACAAAGAATCATGAAATATGGTTTACATTATCAACCGTAAAGATGAACTTCTAACTTTCCTATGAGTTACTGTATTATCCGCACTCGTGGGAATATAAATAGGATTTTATAATTTCCCATGAAGAATCCTGTTTTGCTATGGTAGTTACTGACAAGACCACCCGCCCACATTAACCATTCCTTTTTGTTTTTATCCTAAAGCTTTGAAATGACAAAAATTCTCTTTTAATCCTATAATATGACCTCCAGGAAAATCTTGCATGGATATTTAGATTAACGGATACTTGGGAGGGAGTTCTAAGACTTTGATTCAAATAAGCAGCTTTGATGAGGTCAAATACTATGAAAGCAAAGGTCAAGTGGCTTATGAACATCAGCATCCCAAGTCCAAATTAATGCCTTAATACCATGTTCAGCAGTTTTCATTATACGACCCATCGTCGCTGCTGATCTGAGGGACGGGAATTTAGTAGTACAGTGAAACCTGTAAATTAGGGACACCTAAGGGGCTTGCATCAGGTGCTCTTATTTTCCAAAATGGCCATGGTATGTACAGTAAATCGGATGAGCCAAATATTCCAGGATTGGCTCTATCTCCTGCAGCATTCCTTCTTTTTTTCGCTCTCACCTCAGATCGTGCCGAATTCTGGAGCCCTGCCAGCAGGATGTGATTTCAGTTCTATTTTCTGGAGAGAATGGTGGATTCCACCCGCCCCGCCCCCCACCCAATCACCAAACTCCTAGTCCCCTTCTCGTTCCCCAGTCCCCTTCTCTTCCCTTTCTCCTTCACTTCCCGAGACCCCATTCCCCAGTCTCCGTCTCTCCCCAGCCCTCATTCCGCATCTCTCCCTCCTTCCCCCATTCACCAGGCTTCATCTCTTCCCATCCCTGATTTCAGAACCCCCCTGATTTCAGAGACCCCCTGATTTCAGAGCCCCCCGATTTCAGAGACCCCTCGAATTCAGAGCCCCCCGATTTCAAAGATCCCTCGAATTCAGAGACCCCCTGATTTCAGAGACCCCTCGAATTCAGAACTCCCCTGATTTCAAAGATCCCTCGAATTCAGAGACCCCCTGATTTCAGAGACCCCTCGAATTCAGAGCTCCCCTGATTTCAAAGATCCCTCGAATTCAGAGACCCACTGATTTCAAAGCCCCCCCAAATTCAGAGATCCCCCCATATCAGACCCCCTTCCTGAATGTCGACACCCACGATTCCTAGCCCCGCCTGACTACGCTCCACATGGTCGCGGCTCTGCGGCAGTCGGGTGACGTCACAGAGCGGGGGAGGTGCACTGCAGCAGGAAATCTTATGCGCTGATCGCCATGTAAATAATCTAGAGGCAGCACCCTGGAGACCCATGCCCTATTTTGCGAGAGTACAGATCATTCGGGTGCAGTTCCCAGCTTTTGTGGATTGGGGGGAAGTTCTTTACCCAGCATCCATAGCAGCAGAGAAACTCCTCTATCCCTGGGATAGAGCTGTGCAAGCATTCAATCCCAGACACAGAGCAGTTTGTCTGCCGCTATGGATGCTGGGTAAAGAACTCTCCATTACCCAAAAGCCGTTTTTTTACACCCGCTACCGCCTCGCACGTACCTACGTGTTCTGTGTTTTCAGTTGCAAATGGACTTGGTGCATTGAAAACTGTCTGTAGTTTGTAATTTGCGAGTGCCTGTGGTTTCAAAGTGCAGTTTGTATCTATTATAATGAATGTTATGTGGGACTGTCAATAAGTGTCCGTTTTTTTGCAGGTATCTGTGGGGGGTGTCCGCTTTTACAGGTTTTACTGTAGTAGTACATAAATACATATATGTATATACATACAGACACACTTACACACAAAATTCTCTCTAAGCTGCATGTCTGCTCTCTGCTAGTCCCACATAGCCGGGGATGGGCTTTTTTAATGTTAAGGTTTGTGCGCGCGAAACTGTGAATGGGCCGCACAATGCCTTAAAAGGGGCCTCGCACCCAAAAAAATTAGGGGGGACATTGTTTAAATATACGATCTCCTGCACATGGTATGTTGGAGAATAGAGATTCCGCTGTTTCAGGTTTTTTTTGGGGGGGGGACGGGAGGGATTTTCAACACTCGGCGAAAATCGGCATGAAGTTAGCAGAGCAGCTGCTCCACCCGCCTGAAGCCAGCGTCGGGAGGCCAGAACCATTTTCATTTGAAGGCAGCCAGTGAGCTGAGGGCTCCAAACAGGCATTCAGCTGCAGCTCAGCCATTGTGGGACAATAGGAAATCAACTGGCTTCTCGGCTCAGCTCGCTGCCAAGTCAGGCCAGGGGGGAAGGTGCTGGAGGAGGTTGAGCCCAGTCCAGCAGATGGCCACAGTATTTTTGTAGAGCCAGAAAGACCCACAAAAAGAAAAGAAAAAGCGGCTTGGGGCCTTTTTGCGAGAGGCCACTAGCGGTCTATCTAAGGACAGTTGGTTAGGCCATTCATTGCCTGTTACAAATGGGCAGTGTGTGCGCAGTGCATGCTCTGCCCATTTGTATTTCAAAATTGCAATCGGACTCCTACAATGCTGCAGGACCATGATATGAATATTTAAACAGCCTCTTACTTGTACCAGGTGGGCATTCTCTGTGCCCATTTATAGACCCACCTAAAAATTGCATCAGGTGGGGCTTGGGTGGCCAAGGTTCCCCCTTTATTTTCCCTTGTCACCCGTTCTTCAGATGAAACATTTTCCTCATGGAATCACCACTCTGGCCACAAATATCAACTCTAAACCCAGGCTTTTGGGAGAGGTTAAGGCCTTCAAATAAAAACTTTAGTGAAGGCATTAAAAGACACAGAAGACACTTCAATTGATAAATTTAATCATGTTATTGTGAAATATGTTACTTTTTAATTTTGGTCAAACCTTTAATTTGGACAATAGAAAACTGAGGAAATGAATGGCAGATGAAAAATGTTCAGAAAGCATTTTGATAGTATTCCGGAAAACCCAGTGGCCAGATTCCTCAGAGTGCAAAGTTTACACAGGCAATTTCCATTATAAATATGGAGATAGTGATTTCAAAAAAAGTGACAATAATATGAGAACAGCAAGTCAAGTGGCACAGACACACACGCAGCATTGACATTACAATTATACCGAAGAACTTGTGGGAATGGCTGATCTTCCAACAGTTTAATCAGTTTCCTCAAAAGTGATGCTGAAGGTGGTCTCAGGGTCTATGTTGAGCTTGCCAATCCAAGCTGGGATGGCAGTGGAGAGTGCTACAATTGCTACAAACCCATTAGCTAAGAAGAGGGGTTAAAAAAAACTCAGACAGAGGTCTTGTTCCTGATCACTGTTCAGTGGCAACTAGTGGAAAATGTGAGTGTGCATGGAGGTCAAGTGAGGACTGATGGTCAAAAAATCTACTGCCAGCCCAGAGGGCTGAGAGCACCCCAACTCGTCAGAGGTTGCAAAACTAGATTGGGGAGGCGGCGGGGAAATGAACTAGGCAACATTTTGGTGCTGTGTACTGGAACACTGGCACACAGACAGCACCATAGAGTGAGGATACAGGGTTGAATCCCTCATTCCGCTGAATTACAGATCTGTGGGATGGGGTGGGGTGGGGGGTGGTGTAGGGAAAGAAAAATCAGAGGGTAAGACACTGATGGCCAGCTGAGGATGGTACGACCACCCACTATAGCATAATTAATGTAATATCACGTGATTCACTAACAGTTTAATTACACTGGCCTTGAAATGCTGGTGTGGGATATTTGCACACAAGTGCTTACTGTGTTCTTCTGACATTCCACTCTGTTATTTTAAAAAAGGTGTTAACCCAATGGAAATAAATGTAGTAACACCTCTGCTAAAATAGTGGGGAGAGCAATGTCAAAAGAACAGAGCAAGGGTTCATTCGCAAATACCCCACACTGTAATTTCAAGGCCCTTGTGTTCTGTAGCAAGTTAGCTTGGAAATCACTGATCAATTTAGAGTTTTATTTATATAGCGTGGATGTTTGAGAGTCAGTGAAGAGTCAGCAATATAACAGAGTGATTCAGCTAACATCATGAAGATTGATAAGACTGCTCTAAACATCTCCTGGATGCCAAGAATGCTCTCGGCCACATGGCTTATGCATTGTATAGACAACAGAGTCCCATCCCAACTTTTCTTCATGTTACTGCTGGGTCTTGCAATACCAGATACACTGATTGTATAATTACCACAATTAGCTTCAAATCTTGTAGAACTGTCGATTAAAATTACGACAATCCAACATAGTGCAGACGTTCTACCTATCAGCTATTACGATGCAGTAACTGCAGGAAAAAAGCAGTCACGCAATTAACATTTAGAGAATTATTTTTTGCAGTTCAAAACCTGAATTTCATGGGAATTAAAAGGTCTGGTCTATGTTATTCTGTTGTCTATTGCCTACTTTCAAGGAGGATTCAAATTCATGCTTTTTTAAAAATTGCAGATTAAGTCAAAATGGCTCACTTACATCTGGGTGGAATCCAATTAAAATTAAACTAATTGAAAGTAAGCTCATTTGGAAAGGTTTAGCTATGTGTACAGTCCCTGAGTCTAACAAAGGTGCTAGTTTTTGTGGGCGCTCTGGGCAGAACAGTGCACTGTTGAGCTCACCCAATAATACAAGCACACATTAAACCTACACGCCGATTAGTGCAAACGAAATGTCAAACACACGAACATTATGAAGACAGACATTTCCTCAACCTGTTTCCTATTGAAAGAAATTAAATCAAAACCATGAATGAAGCTCTGAGGGAATTGACAAAAACACTGGCGGACTGACATTCTTTAATCTGATACTCCTCTGGATTAAATCGTAATCAACGTGGGGGAACTCTTTAAACACAACATGGCGTTATGCCTTGATTAAACATGAACAGGCAGTTTTAATTTCTTTCCACCGCAAAAATGCCTTAATCTATACTGTGTAATGCTATCAATATGAGCTTTTCTCAGGAGAAAGGTAACAGTACACTTCCTATGAGCTCCCTCTTGATTTCTAAGAGGAGTCTGTCTAATGTTAAATCTTGAAATTTGTCTAACTGCAGCCCTGCCCCGTCATGTTATGTTAATACATTTAAAAAAATCCAATTTACTTGGACGGGATGGAAAAAGGAGCTCGACCAAGTTAAAGATATGGGTTGCAATCACGATAGTGGTAATGTTAACTTTGGTAATGTTGGGATGTTTTACTTTGTGAGAAGTGCAACATAGATGTGAGTGCTTTTGGCTCTGTCACAACATAAAGGCGACTGCAAATGGCAACGCAGCAACTCCAGGCTTTTATCGATTCTGTGAACAGAACACAGTGGACATGGCCAACACTTTCTTGCACTAACCAACATTTTTTGAGAATAAAGCTGTCAAACTGATGCAAGCCGAATCCTGATCCAAGCACTATCCCATTCCACAAAATTTCTGACCCGAACTTGACACTTAAATACAAGATCCAGGTCCAACCTTAAATTTCTCCAATTATCCCATTTTATTTATTTTGTTAAAATGCTCAGTACATTAAATAGAGTCAAACCATTGCCTCAAATCACCTGGAAGCAGCAGCACATTGCACAAGCCTAATTGTTGGCGTGAAACAGCTATTTTTGTGGCTGCCACTTTCTGTTGTTGCGGTTTAGCTTGAGCTACTGAACAGATGATTAAAGGGACCGCAATACCTAGATTATGCAAAGTGACTATTTTGCATCTGTAATTTCTTGGAATCTTAATCTAAGCATAACATTCCTTGGCAAGCAACTTAGATGTTTACCAGGATTTATCTCAATTTAAGCCAAATCCTGCACAGAGCTGCAAAATATAAAAATCACCAGGGTGGTCTGAAGTGAGCAGAAACTGCAGGCTAGGAACAAAAGGAGGAAAACATTTGTAGCTAGAGCGACAGTAAATCAGGTTTGTCTCAATAACATTGGATTGGACAACATTATGAAGGTTAAGCATTTACTTCTTAATCATTCTCCTTTCATTTGGTTACAGGGGCTTGCTTGGTCTATTTGTGTTTTGAACAATTCCATTCACAGGACTGCCATGCGGAGCCCTATATGGGGAGAAAGCAGGGACCGGGTACTGAATTTGGGTGATCAGCCATGATCGCATTGAATGGCGGAGCAGGCTCGAGGGGCCGAATGGCCCACTCCTGCTCCTATCTTCTATGTTTCTATGTTTCTATATGGAATATTTCTGGTGAAATAGATGGATTGGCGCAATGTAAAGCAAGGAAATCCCCTTTGGGGATGCTCCTTAACACCCCTTCACTTTCTGCTGTTGTATAATGCAGCCCTGATGGAACGGTTTGGCCAATACTCATTAGAAAGGTGATTATGTGGGGGGGGCTTTCTTGGCAGGTTTATCCACCAATGAGAGAGCAGCACTGAAAGCATACCTTTTCAAATCACCAATCCCAAAGGTTTAAAAAAATAATACAGCCCGTGTGTGATAGTGCTCAAATTTGCACACCGTTTTCAGTGTGCTTTCAGTGTGGAATCGGGTCATTCCACTGTTCTACCAGCAGAATGGGTTGGTAGCCATTGCCACCAGTGTTCCACCCCAAAGTTGATCCTCTGAATTCCCTCGCGCTTTTTGGCTCTTCCTGCAATCAGCTTGCCAAGTCTGAAATTAGCTCATTACAATAAATTTAAATGAAGGCCCACATTTCCTGGTTTTCTGCTCGCAATGCACTAGGGGTAAGTTAGAATGACAAATGCAAGACACAGCTGTTGCCAGGATTAGCTGAAACAGACGATAGTGAAGAATTTCCAAGCCTGAAGAGCATGGAGAGTTTGACTGGAAGAGAATGACTTTTTGGAACAATTAATTTGTCCCAAGTGGTAGTGTCTGGTAATCTAGCAGCCAGGCTGGTGCAGATTGTGATGCAATTTTGTGAGAAGTCTGTAGTGGTGATGTGGCCATTTGACCTGTTTATGTAACTCAAATTTGCAATAGTCATCGTAAACAAAATCCTTGCGTACAACCTCTCAATGATCACAGTAAAGCCTGCAAATTTTAAATCTTCCTCTTAGGCAGCCCCTTGGAACCGAGGATGACTTGCTTCCACATTAAAAATTAGTTCGCAGATGACCGATGAGTCCAATGCAGGACCTACAGTTTCTGTCACAGGTGGGGCAGACGGTAGCTGAAGGGGCGGGTGGGTGGGGCGCTTGGGTTGACGTGCGCTCCTTGCGCTGCCTGCGCTTGGCTTCCGCTTGCTCCCGGCGAAGAGACTCGAAGTGTTCGGCGCCTTCCTGAATGCTTCTCCTTCACTTTGTGTGGTCTTGGGCCAGGGATTCCCAGGTGTCGGTGGGGATGTTACACTTTTTCAAGGAGGCTTTGAGGGTGTCCTTGAAGCATTTCCTCTGCCCACCTGGGGCTCTCTTGCTGCGCTGGAGCTCCGGGTAGAGCGCTTGTTTTGGGAGTCTCGTATCGGGCATGCAGACAATGTGACCCGTTCATCGGAGCTGATTGAGCGTGGTCAAAGCTTCGATGCTGGGGATGTTGGCCTGAGCAAGAACACTGACATTGGTGCGCCTATCCTGCCAATGGATTTGCAGGATCTTGCGGAGGCAGCATTGATGGTACCTCTCCAGTGCTTTGAGGTGCCTGCTGTACATGGTCCATGTCTCTGAGGCATACAGCAGGGCGGCTATCACTGCTGCCCTGTAGACCATGAGCTTAGTGCCGGGTTTGAGGTCCTGGTCTTCAAACACTCTCTTCCTCAGGCGACCGAAGGCTGCACTGGCACACTAAAGGCGGTGTTGGGCTTCGTCGTCGATGTCTGCCCTTGTTGACAAGTAGGCTCCCAAGGTATGGAAACTGGTCCACGTTGTTCAAGGCCTTGTCGTGGATTTTGATAATCGGAGGGCAGCACTGTGTGGCGGGGGCAGGTTGGTAGAGGACTTCTGTCTTACGGATGTTTAGTGTAAGGCCCATGCTCTCGTACACTTCGGTGAAGGTGTTGACGATGGTTTGGAGTTCGACCTCCGAGTGAGCGCAGATGCAAGCATCGTCTGCATACTGTAATTCGACGACAGAGGATGGGACAACCTTGGATCTGGACTGGAGGCGATGGAGGTTGAACAGTTTCCCGTTTGTTCTGTAAATTAGCTCCACTCCAGAGCTTACTGAGGGTGAGATGGAGCATTGCAGCAAGGAAGATCGAGAAGAGCGTTGGTGCAATGACACAGCCTTGCTTGACCCCGGTTCATACGTGAATTGGGTCTGTGGTGGAACCGTTGGTCAGGATCACGGCTTGCATGTCGTTGTGAAGCAGGCGGAGGATAGTGACAAACTTTTGAGGGCAGCCGAATTTGAGGAGGACACTCCATAATCCCTCACGGTTGACAGTGTCGAAGGCCTTTGTGAGATCAAAGAAAGCCATGTACAGTGGTTGATGCTGTTCCTGCATTTTTCTTGTAATTGACGTGTGGTGAAGATCATGTCCATTGTGCCCCTTAGTGGGCGGAATCCGCATTGCGACTCTGGGAGGAGCTCTTCGACCACTGGGAGAAGGCGATTGAGGAGGATTCTTGCAATGACTTTCCCTGTGGCAGATAGCAGGGAAACTCCTCTGTAATTACCGCAATTGGACTTGTCACCTTTCTTGAAGATGGTCACAATAAATATGCAGCAGCCAAATAGAGGACATACAACCATATGATACCAGGTAGTTCACTCCCTCCAAAGATGGTGTGGAGACCCTACAGTGAGGAAAAAATGGACTCTGTCTCAATTTCTAAATCTTCCAATTAATCCCATCAAAACCAGGTGGCTTCCAAGCTTCCATTCCTTAGAATAGGGAAAACTAATCTAGAGCCTTATAGAACTGTTTCATCTCTGTTAAGCAATGTGGGTGAGAATCACTGTCATTTGGAGTTGCACATCAAGACTTTGAACTTTGGACCAGACTCATATCATGTGGCACTACGATAATACATTTGCTACAATGAAAGACTAAAATGAATTATCACCGCACTCGAGTTACATTTTTACAATGAAAGCTCAGTAAACAAAGCAATCTGAGGTAAAAGACTGACCACTCCCCATTTCCTAACTGCAGCTTGAAATATCACTCTTCTGCATTAAAATGCATAAGCTCTTTTGCCAAATCATAAGACTATATTCTTTAATTATATTTTTATTTCTCCTTGCTGTATAATTCACAAGTATGACTGGCTGTCAATCATAATTTAGCCAGGCTGACATTATTGCTCTGCCTCTGTCAGATGTATTACCGAATGCCATACCTCATCAGCTGTGATTGACAGCTAGGGCAGAAGGTCCCACCACTAACTGTAAATGAGTGTGAAATTCCTCCCTCCTTCCCCAAGTGTTATGGGCCTGATGTAAACAGACAGTGAGGTTCTTTGTTCGCAAAAAAGTAAACTTCAAGTTGTTAATTATAACTTCAATTCCCTTTCCATAATTCAATGGGTCCTGCTCGCTTTTGGAGCGCCATCTATGTAAAGCATCTGTGAGACAATTTACCTAGTTTATAAACTGTGTGATGGTGCAGGCAAAAACAAAATTACTTCATTATGTCATAAATCACTGGTGTCACTATTTTAGTTCATTATTATTAAGGATTAAAACACGATTAAAAAAAATATCTATAGCACAATCAGCTCCAGGAGACGTTATGACAGCATTGCAGGCAAGGCTTATGGGGGTAGAAATTCATTATGGCCCAGTTTCGGGTGCATAACTGACAGTGGGCATGTGGGAGGCCCAAGGCTTACCGGAAATTGGGCCTCAAGCCGCACTGTAATAATTGGGGCAGGCTGCCGGCACCTGCTGTGTCTCCAGAGGCAGCTCACCCATTAGTGGTGCACCAATTGTGGCCGTCTGCTTCACTGGCAGTGGCTCCCAGAGAAGTCCTGGGCAGAGGCGGGAGGAGGGTGATTGCAGGCCGGCAGCAGCCCTCAGGATTGCTGTGGAGTAGGCAGGTTGCTCCTCCCACCTTCACAGGAAGGGAAGTAAAAATAAATCCTTGCTTTTTGGTGGCGGCTGCAGCAATCCCACCAAAACCTGAGTGGAGCAGACAGCGTTGACCAATTTTGCTGAAAGGTTTTTAAACAGGCATTACACCCCTTCATTAGTATATGCTGCCTATATAACTGACCCACACCAAGTCCCGTTTACCCATCACCCCTGTGCTCGCCGAGCTACCTTGTCTCCCGGTCCAGCCACACCTCAATTTTAAAATTCTCAGCCTTGTGTTCAAATCCCTCCATGGTCTTGCCCCTCCCCTTCTCTGTAACCTCCTCCAGCCCTACAACCCGCCAAGATCTCTGCACTCCCCTTTTTTCAATTGCTCCACCATTGCCGGCCGTGCCTTCAGCTGCCTAGGCACTAAGCTCCAAAATTCTCAACCTAAACCTCTCCGCCTTTAAGACGCTCCTTAAAACCTACCTCTTTGACCAAGCTTTTGGTCACCTGTCGTAATATTTCCTTATGTGGCTCGGTGTCAAATTTTGTTCTATAACATTCCTGTGAAGCGTCTTTGGACATTTTACTATGTTGTTGTCCATGTTCTACCAGGGCACTCTGCATTGCTGGTATCACATTGTGTTTGCTCTGTGATCCATGAAATATGGGAAACAGCATTTTATTTGATAATCCTCCTGTGAAGCGCCTTGGGATGCTTTACTACGTTAAAGGCGCTATATAAATGCAGTTGTTGTTGTTCCAAGATGCCCAACGTCACTCGAAAAACCTGAAAATCATCCGAGGCCAATGTGGCATTGGGGCACAGGGCAGAGCCCTATGAAATAGGTCATTTCTGCTCGGAAAGCGGGCAAAGAGGACTTATTATGACCTCAGAGTCAAAGCATGCTACAGCAAAACTCAAGCCATTTGTCTCATTAAGCCTGTGCAGGTGATCTTCTTATTGGCCTGGATTTTCTGCTAGTTTGCGCTGTTTTCTTCAGCGCACTTCGCCCAAAATCGACCAAACCAGCATAAAAGATCGCGGAATTTCAAGTGCAAATTAGACATAGTGCAAATCGAATTTCCGCAATCTTTGGCGCTAGTTTAAAAAGCATCGTGCTAGTAGCTGGCCCCGCCCACAAATCTTGCCACGCCACCGGATTGAAACAATCACCATTACGAGTTTACGCTAAATGTGTCCGTTTGCAGGCCTTCAATTGAGCTCTCAAATTGAGTTACTCACAGGTGGTGGACTAGACACTCTGATTAAAAATCCTTATTTTTTGTGATAGGAAAGACAGAAGGCCTGACTCATCCAACAGTGCAATTTCTCACCTCAGCTGTGTGCTTAATCCTGTCAGCAGCATGAGAGGGAACCTATTAAACAAGAAAGCTAAGGCTAGAAATGCAACTAAAACAGAAGTGAAAGGAAAGCAATCAAAGAAAATGAGGCGTGAGGCAGATGTGAAAAATTGCTGCTTTATTAATCAAACTGCACTAAGTTGCCACTCTTAAACATATCAAGGAATTATTTTTAAAGCAAAAATTCTTTGAAAAAAAATTACGTTCTAAAATGCTGCCCGATTGCACTGGTTCATAGCAGATTTTATGTTCGGTGATATGCAAATGAGTTTGAGCAGAAACTCGAGAAAAAAATACTTCTCAAAACTAGTGCAATTTTGGGCGCAATTTGTGTCTGGATCGCCGACTGCACCCAAAGCGGAAACTCTACCCCCATGAGTTACACCCTCTAACACCACTTTCCTCTTTCATGGTCAGTTGCTCATGGCTGTTCCAGAAATAGAGTTTGCCCACAACTTCACCACTGAGATGATAATTTCCCTTCAATAGAATTTAGGTTGTTAAATTATGTAAAAACAACAGAAAATGCTGGAAATACTCAGCAGGCCAGGCAGCATCCATGGAGAGAGAAACAGAGTTAACGTTTCAGGTCTGGGACCCTTCATCAGAACTGGAAAAAGCTGGAAATGTAACAGATTTTAAGCAGGTGCAGAGACAGGGGGGGTGGTGGTTTAGGAGGGGAGGAAGGAATTGAAAGAACATGCTGTGAAAATGTTGCAAATGGGAATGGCAAAATCATACTGCATGAAAAATGGGGGCAGGGATTATTATCTGAAATTGTTGAACTCCATGTTGAGTCCGGCAGGCTGTAAAGTGCCCAATCGAAAGATGAGGTGCTGTTTCTCGAGCTTACATTGAGCTTCATTAGAACAATGTATTAGGCCGAGGACAGAGAGATCAGAGTGGGAGTGAAGTGGAGAATTAAAATGACAGGCAACCGGAAGCTCAGGTTCACCCTTACGGACTGAACGGAGGTGTTCCGCAAAGCGGTCGCCCAATCTGCGTTTGGTCTCCCCAATGTAGAGGAGACCGCATGGTGAGCAGCGAATACAGTATATTAAATTGCAAGAAGTACAAGTAAATCGCTGTTTCACCTGGAAGGGGTGTTTGAGGCCCCGGACAGTGGGAAGGGAGGAGGTAAAAGGGCATGTGTTGCATCTACTGCACTTGCAAGGGAAGGTGCCAGGTGAAGGGGTGCTGGGGGTGACAGAGGAGTGCACCATGGTGTCGCAGAGGGAGTGGTCCCTTCGGAATGCTAAAAGGGGAGGTAAGGGGAAGATGTTTTTGGTGGTGGGATCACGTTGGAGGTGGCGGAAATGGCAGAGGATGATCCGTTGAATGTGGAGGCTGGTGGGGTGAAAGGTGAGGACAAGGGGAACCCTATCGTGGTTCTGGGAGGGAGGGGAAGGGGTGAGAGCAGAAGTGCGAGAAATAGAACGGACATGGTCAAGGACCGTGTCAACCACAGTAGAGGGGAATCCTCAGTTGAGGAAAAAGGAAGACATGTCGGAAGCACTGGTATGGAAGGTGGCATCGTCAGAACAGACGCGGCGGAGACGGAGAAACTGGGAGAATGGAATAGAGTCCTTACAGGAAGCGGGGTGGGAGGAAGTGTAGTCCAGGTAGCTGTGGGAGTCGGTGGGCTTGTAGTGGATGTTAGTCGAAAGCCGATCGCCAGAAATGGAGACGGAGAAGTCAAGGAAGGGACGAGTCGGAGATGGACCATGTGAAGGCGAGGGAAGGTTGGAAATTGGAAGTAAAGTGAATGAACTTATCTAGTTCAGGGCGAGAGCAGGAAACGGCACCAATACAGTCATTGATGTACCGGAAAAAGAGGTGAGGGAGGGGACCTGAGTAGGACTGGAACAAAGAATGTTCCACATATCCCATGAACAGGCAGGAAGTGAGTGGAGTCAAAGGAGAAGTTGTTCAATGTAAGAACAAGTTCAGCCAGGCGGAGGAGGGTGGTGGTGGATGGGGACTGGTTGGGCCTCTGTTCAAGGAAGAAACGGAGCGCCCGAAGGCCGTCCTGGTGGGCGATGGAGGTGTAGAGGGATTGGACGTCCATAGTGAAAAGGAGACGGTTGGGGCCAGGAAACTGGAAACTGTTAAAGTGATGGAGGGCGTCGGAAGAGTCGCGAATGTAGGTGGGAAGAGGCTGGACAAGGGGAGAAAAAAATAGAGTCGAGATAGGAAGAGATAAGTTCCGTGGGGCAAGAACAGGCTGAAATGATGGGTCTACCAGGGCAGTCCTGCTTGTGGATCTTGGGAAGGAGGTAGAAGTGGGCTGTGCGGGGTTGGGGGACTATGAGGTTGGCGGCCATGGAGGGAAGATCTCCAGAGGAGATGAGGTCAGTGACACACTTAGAAACAATGGCTTGATGTTTGCTAGTGGGGTCATGGTCCAGGCGGAGGTCGGAGGAGGTGTTGGAGAGTTGGCGTTCAGCTTCCGCACGGTAGAGGTAAATTATGCATCAGATATGAACGCAAGGTTTCCAAACTGAGGCTGGTTCGTTGTTCCCTAAATGGTTATGCCCTCCATTTTGGACCAGCAAGGTTGAGCCAAATATTTGGCCCCAACCTGACTCAGTAAAGTCAGCTCATTGACGTGCTAATTTACTGTCATCAAAAAGAGTCCTTCTCTTGTAAACTGTGCACTTTATATTAATGTTTGCCATTCCTAAGTTCATTGGATCCAGCTCAGCTTTGAAAAGGGAAAAATCAGCAACGAATTTTTGATCAGTAGTTTATTATTAATTTAATATTAAAGCTAAAACAAGTTTGCTGGGATTTAGACTTTGAAACTCCAGTCATAGTAATATTCAATAAACATCACACATGGAAGGAAGTAATTGATAAAACTGTGATTTTAGCTGGGAAAGGATCAATTCTGAAACACGAAACCACTTTGAATTTGTTCCTGTACAGTGTGCCCTGTCTTGTTTCATAATTGAGCCTGATTAATATAAATGCTTCTTTGTTAGAAGCACCTCAACTAGCCACGGCCAATTTGACTTTAACACATTAGTACATTTCTGAACTAGGCTAGATGTGGATGCCTGTATGACACATTAGCATGCCTGGAACCCTGGTCCCTTGGTCTTTGAGCTAATTATTAAGTGATTGTTGAATGCATACATTAGCATGTCTGAAGCCTTGATTTCTGAATTAATTATCATAGCTTCTTGAATATATTACCCATGTACACAGCCTTGATTTCAGAGTCTATCCCTTTGTGGTGTTTTAACCTGCTTCATAATATTTCTACATTTCTTTATACTTCTTACTCTGCAGCATTTTTTCACATCTGCCACACGTCTCATTTTCTTTCACTTCTGTTTTTGTTGCATTTCTAGCCTTAGCTTTCTTGTTCAATAGGTTCCCTCTCATGCCGCTGAAAGGATTAAGCACACAGCGGTGAGAAATTGCACTGTTGGATGAGTCAGACCTTCTGTCTTTTCTGGCAGATACCAAAGATCCCACAACACAAACTACCGAATAACAAAGAGAAGGGAACAAACTCCAGTAGCCTGGGCAGTATTCCCCACCATTGACCCCAGTGCTCCCACTACTCAGCCTCATTACCCAAACAGTTCTGTTGCCTAAGCAGTCCCAATTTCACTGGCAGGGCTGTAATGTAACTGAGGTGGGCCTGCTGACTCTGGAAGAACCACCTAAAGAAGTGGAGTTTGCCTGCACCTCCAGGGGGCAGCACACTCATTGCAGCAAATATAAATGCTGTCATCAGAGACAGGGACAGCCATTTATTTTTGGATGTGGGTGAGATGAGTGTTCAATGCGCATGTAGAAGCCAGTGATGCACTTTTCCTGTCACTAGCCTGTACAGACCTTCCCCACCAACAGGGAAGCTCCAGCAGCTGGCAAAGAGGTCACGAACTGTAGATTCACGCATACACCATTGTATGTCCATTTCTCTGATGTGATGGATTCCACTGCCCAACATAAAAGGAATGGATTGCATAGTGCAGGGAACCTAGGTTTTCAAAGAACCATTTCTTTTTGAAGTGGTTGTACACTTTTGAAGGGAGTTAGGAGGTAAATCAAAAAATAGGACCTCAAAGGTAGTAATCTCAGGATTGCTACCAGTGCCACGTGCTAGTCAGAGTAGAAATAGAAGGATATTTCAGATGAATACGTGGCTAGAGGAATGGTGCAAGGGGGAGGGATTCAAATTCCTGGGACATTGGAACCAGTTCTGGGGGAGGTGGGACAAGTTCAAACCGGACGGTTTGCAGCTGGGTAGGGCCGGGACCGATGTCCTAGGGGGAGTGTATGCTAGTGCTCTGAGGGAGGGTTTAAACTAAAATGGCAGGGGGTTGGGAACCTGAGCAGGGAGACAGAGGAAAGGGAAACAAGGATAAAAGCAAAAGATAGAAAGGAGAAAAACAAAAGTGGCAGTCAGAGAAATCAACGGTTTAAATCAAACATGGCCACAGTAAATAATAATTCTAATAGGTCTAAGAGCGTTAAAAAAACAAGCCTGAAGGCTTTGTGTCTTAATGCGAGGAGCATTCATAATAAGGTGGATGAATTAGCAGTGCAAATAGAGGTAAACGAATATGATTTGATTGGGATTACGGAAACATGGCTCCAGGGTGGCCAAGGCTGGGAACTCAACATCCAGGGGTATTCAATATTCAGGAAAGATAGGCAAAAAGGAAAGGGAGGTGGGGTAGCATTGCTGGTTAAAGAAGGGATTAACACAATTGTAAGGAAGGATATTAACTCTGATGATGTGGAATCTGTATGGGTAGAACTGAGAAATACCAAGGGGCAGAAAATGTTAGTGGGAGTGGTATATAGACCTCCAAACAGTAATGCGGAGGTTGGGGATGGCATTAAAAGGGAAATTAGAGAAGCGTGCAATAAGGGCACAGCAGTCATCATGGGTGACTTTAATCTACATATAGATTGGGCTAACCAAATTAGTAACAATACTGTGGAGGAGGAATTCCTGGAGTGTTTACGGGATGGTTTCCTGGACCAATATGTCGAGGAACCAACCAGAGATCAGGCCATCTTAGACTGGGTATTATGTAATGAGAAAGGAGTAATTAGCAATCTTGTTGTACAAGGCCCCTTGGGTTGGAGTGATCATAATATGATAGAATTCTTCATTAAGATGGAGAATGAAGTAGTTGACTCGGAGACTAGGGTCCTCAATTTAAATAAAGGAAACGACGATGGTCTGAAGCGTGAGTTGGGTAGGATTGATTGGGGAATGTCACTCAAAGGGTTGACGGTGGATAGGCAATGGCAAACATTCAAAGACCGCATGGATGAACTACAGAATTTGTTCATCCCAGTTTGGCATAAAAATAAAACAAAAAAGGTGACTCAACTGTGGCTAACAAGGGAAATTAGGGATAGCATAAGATCCAAGGAGCGGACACATAAATTGGCCAGAAAAAGCAGTAAACCTGAGGATTGGGAGCAGTTTAGGATTCAACAAAGGAGGACAAAGGGATTAATTAAGAAGGAGAAAATAGAATATAAGAGTAAGCTTGCAGGGAGCATAAAAACTGTCTGTAAAAGCTTTTATAGATATGTGAAGAAAAAAAGATTGGTGAAGTCAAGCGTAGGTCCCTTGCAGCCAGAATCAGGGGAATTTATAATGGGGAACAAAGAAATGGCAGACCAATTAAATACATATTTTGATTCTGTCTTCACAAAGGAAGACACAAATAACCTCCCAGAGGTGTCGGGGAACATAGGGTCTGATAAAAGGGAGGAACTGAAATAAATCGGTATTTGTGGGGAAATGGTGTTAGGGAAATTGATGGGATTGAAGGCCGATAAATAACCAGGGCCTGATAATCTACATCCTAGGGTACTTAAGGAAGTGGCCCTAGAAATAGTAGATGCATTGCTGATCATCTTCCAACATTCGATGGAATCTGGAACAGTACCCATGGATTGGAGGGTAGCTAATGTTACCCCACTATTCAAAAAAGGTGGTCGAGAGAAAACGGGGAATTACAGACTGGTAAGCCTGACATCAGTAGTGGGGGAAAATGCTGGAGTCCATTATCTATCTATGGGCTAGATTTTCAGTTGCTTGCGCCAGCAGTTAGCGCCTTAAGAGAAGTGATTTTCGGGCGCTATGCGTGTAGCGCCCCGGGCGCAGCGCAGTTTGCGCCCCGCCCCAAATTAAGTTGCCCGTTAGCGCCGGCGCAAAGTTTAGCGGCCGCCCGGATGGCGCGCGCAGAAAATGACGTCACATCCTCGTGCAACGCCCTTTGGCCGCCCCGAATACAAACTTCAGTCGGACCGCCCCATTGTGCGGCTGGCGTCCAGAGCGTTTGTAAAATGGAACGCAACACACCCTGGGGAGCGCAAATTAAAGGGCACTCCTCCTGCACTATAAACGGCAGTCTGCATGTGTTGTGTGGAAGGATGCAGTGTGTTGTTCTGAATGGCGTATTTATGTTTCCGGACTCCTCCTCCTCCTCCTCCTCCTCCTCCTCCTCCTCCTCCTCCTCCTCCTCCTCTTTTCCCCCCAGACTCTGCCTTTGAAAACAACACAATGCACCCTTCCCCTTTAGAGCTCACTGGCACCAGAGTGTCTGCTGTGCGCTGCGCCCGAACTCGGGCGCTGCGCTCTGCACCGCCGGCTTAGCGCCTAAGATAGTAGTGGAACGCCTCTTTTAGCGCTCCACCAACCTCTTAGGGCGAAGCCACTGAATTTCCGGCAACGGGGCGCTACTTTGGGGCGGGCGCTAAGGTTAGCGCCCCAAAACTGTCTATACTGAAAATCTAGCCCTTAATATATAAAGCGGCTTCTGTCTGTCTGTCTGTTCTCTATACGTTTGAAAGTTATAGAGCGTACCGACGCGCGCTTCACGTCAAAAGAAAGCTTGCGATTACGGACCGGTCATAGGCATATTTACGTTTCAGCCGGGCAAAAATCACGCCCGCGGTATCCAAAAAACGTTCAACATTCTGCTCATTAGCATCTCATTAGCGACAGGTCGACCAATCGTATGGCGGGTTCCTGGCGCGTGCCATACTACAGTTGAGTGTTGAGTGACTTGATGATTGACCAATCCTACGCTTCGGTGACCTGACGGTCGACCAATCGGTGCGTGTGTGGGCGGGCCTTATTGTTCTGAACCGAGGTGAGTGGCCGCCATCTTGATTTTTCATGATTTTTTTCCCACACTTTCTGTGTGTTAGGGAACTAAGGTAAACTAAGGTAAATATTTGAATTATGTGTTAGGGAATTAAATAACAATTTATTTGAGTTTTAAATTGTGTTTAGCAACAGTAGGAAATTAAGTGATCCCCTAACCGCCGCCATCCCCCCCCCTCCTCCTCACCCTCGCGCAGGGGGGACTCGGGGCTGCTCTCCAGGCCCGCTGCAGGCAGGCCTGAAGCTCAAAAAATTTCTCTCTCTCTCTCTCTTCCCTCTCTCTCTCTCTCCTTCTCCTCTTCCCTCTCTCCTTCTGCTCTTCCCTCTCTCTCTCTCCTCTTCCCTCTCTCTCTCTCTCTACTTCCCCCTCTCTCTCTTCCCGTGAGTGCGGGCGGGCCGCCCAAAGTTTCCCGCTCGAGCCGCTCGCTAACGGCCACCGGGCCGCGGGGTTTCCCTGCCTGCTCCCCACGGGCCGCCTCGCGCCGCTGGCACTGACCGCGCGTGCGCCGCCCGCCCGCGAGAGCCCGCTCTCCCGCTCCCGGCGCCGGCCACCGCTCAGCTCAAGGGGGGAGTGGAGGGGGAGAGAGGGGGGGGGGGAGTGTGGGGGGGGAGTGTGAGGGAGAGGGGGGGAGTGTGAGGGAGAGGAGGGGGGAGTGTGAGGGAGAGGAGGGGGGAGTGTGAGGGAGGGAGGGGGGGAGTGTGAGGGAGAGGAGGGGGGGAGTGTGAGGGAGCGGAGGGGGGGAGTGTGAGGGAGAGGAGGGGGGGAGTGTGAGGGAGAGGGGGGAGTGTGAGGTAGAGGAGGGGGAGGGAGAGGGGGGGGAGTGTGAGGGAGAGGGGGAGTGTGAGGAGAGGGGGGGAGTGTGAGGGAGAGGGGGGGAGTGTGAGGGAGAGGGGGGAGTGTGAGGGGAGAGGGGGGAGTGTGAGGGAGAGGGGGGGAGTGTGAGGGAGAGGATGGGGGGAGTGTGAGAGGGAGAGGAGGGGGGAGTGTGAGGGAGAGGAGGGGGCGGAGTGTGAGTGAGAGGAGGGGGGGAGTGTGAGGAGAGGAGGGGGGAGTGTGAGGAGAAGGGGGGGGAGTGTGAGGAAGAGGAGGGGGGAGTGTGAGGAGAGGAGGGGGGGAGTGTGAGGGAGAGGAGGGGGGGAGTGTGAGGGAGAGGAGGGGGGGAGTGTGAGGGAGAGGAGGGGGGAGTGTGAGGGGAGAGGGGAGGGGGGGAGTGTGATGGAGAGGGGGGAGTGTGAGGGAGAGGGGGAATGTGAGGGAGAGGGGGGAGTGTGAGGGAGGGGGGAGTGTGGGGGGGGAGTGTGAGGGAGAGGAGGGGGGGAGTGTGAGGGAGAGGATGGGGGTTGTGAGGGAGGGGAGGAGTGTGAGGAGAGGAGGGGGGGAGTGTGAGGGAGAGGAGGGGGGGAGTGTGAGGGAGAGGAGGGGGGAGTGTGAGGGAGAGGAGGGGGGGAGTGTGAGGGAGAGGAGGGGGGGAGTGGTGAGGAGAGGAGGGGGGAGTGTGAGGGAGAGGAGGGGGGGAGTGTGAGGGAGAGGGGGGGAGTGTGAGGGAGAGGGGGGGGATTGTGAGGGGGGGAGGAGTGTGAGGGAGAGGGGGGGAGTGTGAGGGAGAGGGGGGAGTGTGAGGGAGAGGGGGGAGTGTGAGGGAGGGGGGGAGTGTGAGGGAGGGGGGAGTGTGAGGGAGGGGGGGAGTGTGAGGAGGGGGGGGGACGTGTGAGGGAGAGGGGGGGAGTGAGAGGGAGGGGGGAGTGTGAGGGAGAGGGGGGGAGTGTGAGGGAGAGGGGGGAGTGTGAGGAGAGGGGGGGAGCGTGAGGGAGGGGGGGAGTGTGAGGGAGAGGGGGGGAGTGTGAGGGAGTGTGAGGGAGAGGGGGGGAGTGTGAGGGAGAGAGGGGGGGAGTGTGAGGGAGAGGGGGGGAAGTGTGAGGGAGGGGGGGGGGAGTGTGAGGG